>NW_022639555.1:671532-690913 GCF_010583005.1 Odontomachus brunneus | reverse complement strand
AATAAGTTTTATTTACCAAATATATTCTGGAAGCAAATAAATTTTACTTCTGTCAAATAAATAATTTATTTTACAGAACTAAATTAATTAATAAGTATTGCCATAGCTTTGGCCCGCTATATTTACGTCTACCATTTAGTAATAGTAACCAAATTTTGATAATATTTACTAAATCCTTCTCTCAGTGTATACAAAGTCGTTCAACATAAATGTAAAGTGACTATTAAGATCTGGTATTTAACAGCTGTCTGTCAATCCCATAGTCGATATGAAAAAAATATTTCTGTAGCACGAAATGTGTCACTGTAAGGTATATTAGGTTTAGGTTACTGAAAACGAATTTAATTCTTATTAATATTGCAACGTTTAGAAGAATTAAAAAAAAAATCGAGCTCGACATTTTTTTTCTACATTGATTAACGTTTAATTTAAAAAAACATTATCCCGATTGTTACAAAATTGTGGTCTCTAGCAATTTTTGAATAGTAATATTTTTATTTGTCGCCACTGTGCGGCGCGGCGAACGCTCTGCTGGAATTCCGACGAGCGTGTTCATGCGGATGTGTATATGAATATGTACATATCAGTGTGTGATGTTCGGATTTGGATAGATGGATAGGTTGATCGGCCGGTTCATCGATTGACCGATTGACTGAGGGACAAGATTTATTGTGTCCGCGGTCATGGCCCGTTCTGACACGGTCTGCCAAATTATTTCATGGTTACATGCACGATGTAGAGAGGGAGATTCTGTAAGCCTAACACGACTAATTTATAATCTGTAACGCGCGACAAGCTAACAACGGCGGGAAGAGCGGGCAAAGTCAAAGTGATTCTGTCAAATTTACGACTTCCGCTATAATGTGATACAGAAAGTGTCCCATAACAAACTTTATACTAAAAGAGCTTCTACACTGAAGGAAAAATTCCTTAAAATCAACAAATATTTCTTTGATGGGTGCCATTAACATATTTATTTAAATCTAAATTCTCTTTATTTAAATAAAATATTGTTTATCTGATTTAAGTAAACAATATTTGATTTAAATAAAGAGAATTTAGAATTTATTTATTTTGAATAAATATGTTAATGACACCCATCAAAGAAATACTTGTTGATTTTAAGGTAATTTTTCCCTCAGTGTAAAAAGCTACTAAAAAGTGTATTTACTGCAAATCCTAACGTGTTAATTATTTTATCTGCATAATTCCCAGAGAAATTATTTTATCCATATTACTTTAACATACATAAGTATATAATATGTTAATTTTACATAGATCTTATTGTAATAACGAGAACACGTCTTAAAGATGTATAACAAGATAACGAATTCGTTATTAAACGTTTGCGACGTATTATAAAGACGCATTTACTTTTTATTTACACATTTCAACACTATTGAATTATAATGTATACGTCTTAAACGTGTCAAAATGTGTCGAAAACAGTAAGAAACGTGTAAAAGGGGTCAGCCAAATTACACATTTATGCGTTTAAAAATAATGCACTTGGATTTGCAGAGTTCCTTGGATCAATTTAAGCAGAAAACTTCCCATAAATATGGATAAAATTTATAATAGTTACCTAAGTATAGGCGTTCGAAGTTAATAATTGAGTTACAATTTTTGAAATATCTTATTATTGAGAAGAAAAAGTTCACAACAATAAATCAAACAATAAATAAAGAATTATTGAACGAAAATAAAAATCGAATTTCTGCATAAATAGACAGAACCTTATGATTGTTTCTTATCTACCGACATATCTCATTACTACGCTGTATTAATGCAAGTCCACTGGCTCCTCCTTATCTGAAAGAGGAGCCTTCTTTCAGAAAATTAAGAAAGGCAAACCAAATCTAGTTCTTAGCTTTAAACGTCTGTACTTAGACCATTATTGTGAATTTCACCCAGGTTTACAGGAAGTTTTCTGCTTAAATTTAATCCTAGAAACCCGCTCTTTTGTACAGTTTGTCATGAGATCTCGAAATTGAAATTATTTCACGGTTATATGCTCAAAGAAGAAGAGGAGATTCTATGTCTGGCCGGGGTGACGGCCAATTTATCACCTGTAAAGCAACAGATTAACAATGATAAAATAAAATGAAAAAAATAAAAGTGATCAAATTCGTTATTTTATGATATATGGAGTAGGACAGTAACTTTAATTTTCCTACTTTCGAGATAGACAGATGAAAAAAGGGAAAATACCCAACAAATTTAAAATCTAATAAAAATAACAAAGTATACACACACACACACACATAAAAACAATTGTTTTATGGTGGTAACCATAAAACAATTCATACTAAAACTTTTCATACTAGTAACAGGTTTCTCATTGATACCAATGGTTATCATTTCTAACACTTTCTGCAAACATTTTTTATCTTCATTTAGTCGTTCATAAAATATTTTTCGTGCCATAAAAATAACTTCAATGATTTTGAATCATCTTTTGCCACAGATTGTTGTATTTCTCTTGACACTCGCTATAAAAAAAAGCAAATACATAACATTCTGTTAAGAAAAAAAAGCTGGTGTTAAGATTTTTGGAGCTACTTCATGTAGGAAGAAAGCATTACAAAACGGTTTCCACCACGCAATTTCACTTAGACAAATTTTTCTGCTACTCTCATATTTCGAAGCTATTCAAGATGGTGATAGTTATTGCCTCAGCCTCTGCGATATCATTTTCGAATCGCAATTACGCTGAGACGCCCGTAAAACCGAAATGAAATGTAAATTCCGTTATTTGTAGCATCCCGATAAATCGTCTATTCATACTCCCGAGTGAGTAACCTTCGCGTTCGATATCCTTCGTCGAAATGACCGGAAATAAAAGTTCGATGCCGCGGCGAGAGGAGGGACGACGATCAAACGCGAGATATTTATACCCGGCGCGAAGACGTATCGCTCCCCGCGATAGTTCTCCATTTGTTCGTATCGCTGTATTTAGCGCTCGTCGAAACGCGGGAAATGGAAAGAGCGTATACGTCGCGGTATAAAAAGGTACTTCGCAGCCGGCCGGAGGTGCGGCGGAATGCGAAAGTCATCACGTCGCGACGCTTTTCCCGCGCAATTTCCCGTGGATAAGTACACAATATGCTCCGTGGGAAATAAAGGTCGGGACGGACGGTTCGCTAAAACCGTTTCGACGAACTTCCGGTAGTCCGATGATTTTCCGCTGCGCGAGCGCCGCCCTCTCTCCCGCAGCGCGCGCGCGCTCTCTCTTTCTCTCTCTCATCGTTAATGGAGCGTGTTTAATTCACGGAATAAAATAACGCGCGTCGCGACGCCCGGGCTTTTGCATTACATTCGAATTTGCCGTTCGAATGACGCGTACCTGTTACGTGTCCATGTGCACATGCACCGATTGCAAACCAACCTGTTACGCGATGCCGTCGCGCGCTGGAAGTGCGCGACGGGAATAAAAAAAAAGGGTATTATTTAATTTCGGGACGCAGAATGCGGCGCGTATCTCTCTCGTTTTTTTTCCTCCCTTTCACAACTCCAATTTTTCGCGTCGCGCTTGAATTGCGATTGAATCGCGTCCGTCAATTGTCGCAGCGTCGAGGAATCTCGACGAGATTATCGTTACCGCCGTTACTTTTCGCGTGTTGATTTCAAAAGCGTCGAAAATTCGAACGGCTGGAGTCCTTCGAGTAAAAGTCCGCAGTGTTTGGCTCTTTCAAAAATGGCGTCTGATTTTTGTCATTAAAAATTAACCCATTAACGCCCAAATGTGCTGAAATTTATGTTGATTTGAGCCATTTATTTTACTACGGAAATGAGGTCTGTTGTTTATAAAAAGTATCATTCCTACCAATTTCGATGTCACTTTATCGAATAGGGTTTAGAAAATTTTAAAAAAATCGCAATTTAGGCAAAATTCTTGCAAAATAAAACTAAAAAACGCATGTTTTTAGAAATAATTTTTTCTTCTTTCGCTATTTTCTCCATAAAAACGTGTTAGTATCGCTCGGGAAAGTGTCTAAAACGCGTTTTTCTGACACTTTACCTTAAAAAATATGCATGGGTATATTTTTCAACAAATATGGCGGTACCAAAATGGCGGTCGATTTGAAGCGTTAAATTCGAATTTTCATTTATATTTGGTTATCGAAATTGTTTTAAGGTCAATATTATTACAAAACTACATAGTAATTTACATAGTAGATACATAGTAAAACAATTTCGATAACCAAATATAAACGAAAATTCGAATTAAACGCTTCAAATCGACCGCCATTTTGGTACCGCCATGTTTGTTGAAAAAAATACTCATGCATATTTTTTAAGTTAAAATATCGGGAACATGTTTTAGATATTTTTCCGAACGATACTAACACGTTTTTATGGAAAAAATAGTGGAAGAAGAAAAAATTAGATCTAAAAACATGCGCTTTTTTATTTTATTTTACAAAAATTTTGCATAAATTGCGATTTCTTTTTAATTTTCTCAATGCTATACAACGTTATTTTGATAGAGCGACATCGAAATTGGTAGGAATAGTACTCTTTATAAACAACAGACCTCATTTTCATAGTAAAATAAATGGCTCTAATCAACGTAAAATTTCAGCACATTTGGGCGTTAATGAGTTAATATTGGCGAAGGAGTCCACAAGTCATGTTCTATTTATAAAAGATGTGTAATAAGATAAGTGCGATTCGATTCCTGAAAAAATCGATATCTTCTTTCAGAGATATCATAAACAATCTAAATCCTTGAGTATCGCTTTCATAAAACGTTTCGTTATTGTTTAGTCACACGTTTTACACCTCACATCTTGGCAAGTATTCTCAAAAAGAATGTAAAGAGTTAAAATCCTCTAAGTATTCATATCAACTGTCACGGAGTCTTTGACGAGACATAGCTGTCTGATTCAATACGTACATGGCTCTAATCACTCTTCGAATCTCGGTTTATTCATTTTTTATATTTTTGAGATGCGACAAAATTTAAAATATGTAAAAAATCTGTAGTTCTATACAATTATGTGAAAAACAAAAAATCTATTTTTTTATTTCAAGATGTATCCCTTTAATACTTTATGTAGTGTCATATTAAAATTAGTAAAAAAGACAGTATTATAAAGATTTTTCCTATTAATGTATCAAATTTTAAACCTAAAAGACATCTTCGTATATGTAAGGTATAAATTGTTTATAAATTGTTTTTATATTCTTGTTGGTGCTTTCATAGAATTTTCAACAATTAATTCTCTTGTCGTTGGAAACACATTTTTCTGAAGATATATGAGAAAGAGCCCACTATGATGAGAAATTTTAATTAAAATGTTGTCTTTTCCATCGTACAACCAACTAAGTCGAAAAGGATTACTTATTTCTTAAAAAAAGATAAAGATATAATGATACAAACGTGAACATTGCTAAATTAATTTTTGCATATTCATCCTCCATCTCAGAATAACGGTTCCAGATAAAGTCCTTTTATTTGATAATCCTCAGCTTGGTTATTTTTTATCAAACCAGGAACTAGACCAATCAGTAAGAATTCAGGAAGATGTCAAGACCTTCACTTGAAGGACTTTACGAACGTCCAACGGCCAAAGAGAGGATGATCGGTCCGACAATTCGTCGTACTCACGTTAAGAGGTTTTTACACACTCTGTTTTTACACATTCGTGAACGCGTGATCTTTACGAGTACATAATGCAATTATTTAGCGCATTTGGCAGCGCGAATCGAAAGCAACGAGCGAGAAACCGCGAGCGGCCGATTCCTGGCGAAAGGTCGTCCCTCTTGAATCACCGAGCCCAATTTAATTAACGACAATGCCAGGGACTAGGAGGGGACGGGGGCTCGAACGGCCTAATTACTATACTTAACGCGCGATACAACGAACCGCGTTCTGTTCACGGCGCGCTGCTCTCGCAAGAGATGATCGCTTTCCGCGCGAATTTTCGTGAAAAGCGCAAACGACGAAGAGAGGAGAGAAAGAGAGAGAATATGTACAGTCGTTCGGATAAAAGCTGCGACACTTTGTTGAACAAGTTTTGTTCAACAAGCAAATTTAACGGGACTGCGAATCTTTATGCACGAACTTGAGCATTGAGAGAGTTTGAGAGCTGTCAAATTAATTACGAAGTCTACACAAAAGTAATTCATAAGCGGAAGTGTAAATATCAAGTTATTGTATAAACTTGCCCAGTGTTTTGCAGACTGGAAACTGTAAATGACTGGACATTTATTTGCAAAACGGTTTAAACCATGAAAAGAGGAGGGCTGATTATATACACTAAGGGCTGATTGTTCCAACCTCTTGATAAGCTATTTAACAGTTAAATCATGTTTCTGTTTGAAGAAAAAACAAAGACAAGCTTACCAAGAAGTCAGAATAAGCCCTAAATTGTCACGATTGAGGAGCCACTACTGGCAGGCTTACGTAGTCGATCATGATAGGAGCTGAAATGACGATACATGGTGTAGATATTGGTCTTTTTTTATTATACTCTTATCTGATAGATAAGAATATAACAAAAATACTTGCGTATTTCCTGCATCCCTTACTGCAGTTGCGATGTCAATGTCTCATGTTGATGCCGTCGATTGTCACTTCGGCTTCTATCACAACCAATTACTGCGCAAGTCCGTCAGTAGCATCTCTGATAGTTTAATGAGCATCTTGCTTCTTTGTGTCTAAGCCGATTTGCAACCGATGTTATGTGCATCGATAAATTATTATATGGCAATCCCCTTTCACAAGCCGACCGAAGAAGACCGTTCGTTCGAATCGTAACTATTGAGCGCGAAGAGGATATTTTATCCGATGCGCCCGCGCGCGCGGGCGTGGATTCAAATAATACACACACCGTGGAAGAGAGGTGCACCAGGAAGAATTAATTAAAGAGCGGGGCAGCTGTGAGCTGCGGTTTGACCGCGTTTCGGTTAATCGCGCGTTCACGTTTGACATCCTGCAATTAAAGTCCCTCGACAGTCGAATCACCCGACGCCATTCGCAGTTCAGACCGAGTACGCGATCGATAATCCCAACCAACGTCGATCTCTCCCTTCACCTCTCTTCCTGTCTATCTATCTATCTATCTATCTATACAGGGCGTTTCTTAAGTACTGTCCAATATTTTAAGAGCTGTCTTTAGAGATTATTTTATGAAGAGAAGTTCATATGACCTCAAAGATCTCATTTCAGAGACACAAAATGTTAAAAATTTTATAAAACAAATTTTATAAATTTATTAAATTTATAAAAATTAATTTGTTTAAAATTAGTTAATTAGTTTAAAATTTTTTAAATTTTACAAAATTTATAATTAATTTTATATTTTATTATTAATATTTTATAAAATTCATTTTGTATAGAATTTTTTCCTAATAGCTCCTAAACAAAAAGAAATTTCTTTTTCAGACTCGGGCCAATATTATTTCCACCTTTACCTGTTTATCTATCTATCTATCTATACAGGGCGTTTCTTAAGTACTGTCCAATATTTTAAGAGCTATCTTTAGAGGTTATTTTATGAAGAGAAATTCATATAAACATATGACCTCAAAGATCTCGTTTCAGAGACACAAAATGTTAAAAATTTTATAAATTTGTTAAATTTATAAAAATTAATTTGTTTAAAATTAGTTAATTAGTTTAAAATTTTTTAAATTTTATAAAATTTATAATTAATTTTATATTTTATTATTAATATTTTATAAAATTCATTTTGTATAGAATTTTTTCCTAATAGCTCCTAAACAAAAAGAAATTTCTTTTTCAGACTCGGGTCAATATTATTTCCACCTTTACCTGTCTATCTATCTATCTATCTATACAGGGCGTTTCTTAAGTACTGTCCAATATTTTAAGAGCTATCTTTAGAGGTTATTTTATGAAGAGAAATTCATATAAACATATGACCTCAAAGATCTCGTTTCAGAGACACAAAATGTTAAAAATTTTATAAATTTGTTAAATTTATAAAAATTAATTTGTTTAAAATTAGTTAATTAGTTTAAAATTTTTTTAATTTTATAAATTTTACAAAATTTATAATTAATTTTATATTTTATTATTAATATTTTATAAAATTCATTTTGTATAGAATTTTTTCCTAATAGCTCCTAAACAAAAAGAAATTTCTTTTTCAGACTCGGGTCAATATTATTTCCACCTTTACCTGTCTATCTATCTATCTATCTATACAGGGCGTTTCTTAAGTACTGTCCAATATTTTAAGAGCTATCTTTAGAGGTTATTTTATGAAGAGAAATTCATATAAACATATGACCTCAAAGATCTCGTTTCAGAGACACAAAATGTTAAAAATTTTATAAATTTGTTAAATTTATAAAAATTAATTTGTTTAAAATTAGTTAATTAGTTTAAAATTTTTTTAATTTTATAAATTTTACAAAATTTATAATTAATTTTATATTTTATTATTAATATTTTATAAAATTCATTTTGTATAGAATTTTTTCCTAATAGCTCCTAAACAAAAAGAAATTTCTTTTTCAAACTCGGGCCAGTATTACTTCCATCTTTTACCTGTAGTCACTGTTTTGTAAAAAGTCAATCGTGTAGAAACGGGATTTAGATAGTGCATTATTGTTCCAAACTTGTATGTGTACGCCAATAGACGAAAACAAATTTTTGTGCAGATTTTAATTATTTTATCAATTACCTACAAAAAGTAACTACTAATAATAATAAGTAAATACTAATAATATTATATACTATATAGTATATAATAATATTATATACTATATACTATTAACAGTTACACAGGTACTATATACTATTAACAGTTATACTATTAACAATTACACAGTACTATTGATAGATTTCGATTTAGTCATTAGGAGATATTTCAATATTCCAATGCCTGATTTTGTAAATGCAGGATGCACAATTCATTCTAAATTTTATTTTTATGTCCAACTACACGTTATTTAGTTATGATATGGCGTTGATAAAGAAATTCTTGTGATATTTTATAGAATATTTTATAGATTTGTTTAACACAACATTTGTTGACACACACCTTGTGTCTTTGAAATAAAATCATTGACCTTGTGTTCATCTGAACTTATTGTCACAAAATGACCTTACATTATACAGTACGTAAATAGCAAAAATGTATCTAGTAGAGCAGATTTCAAGACTAGTAACTAGAGAGTAGTGACTAGATAACTTTTCTAGCCAGTCACTAGCTCGTGACTGGTTAAATATTCCTACTCAGTCTTTTGAATGTCAGGACTATCTAGTAACTATACCAATTACGTAGATAGTGGCTAGATGAAAAAGATTACACAATAAGTAACGAGATAGAAAATCCTGAATAGAAATTGAATATCAGAACTATCTAGTACTTATACCAATTATAGTTACAAGTTATTTTTTATCTAGCTACTAAATAATTTTTCTGGTGCAGCCACTAGGAAAAGTGAGCGTTACATTCCTAGCTAGTAGCGATGTAAGACCCAACTTTTCTGTATCATTACTAGACAATCACTAGATTCAATTTCTGCTCGAGTATATGATACTTAACCCGTTAATAAGGTGAGGTTTCACAGACTCCAAAGATTTTAAATTGACTATAACTTTTTAACAACGCGTGACAGTGAGTGGTATTTTTGAGTAATAAAAATTTAATTTTGTAGATCTGCGTTTTTATTCTGTAAAATTACAGGACACTTAAACGATAATCTAATATTGATTAAAAAGATGTGGATTTCTATAATACACTGTAATATTTGATGGGATCTGCAGGACTCCACTTTACCACTCTTGTTACATTTTCCCACCTTATTAACGCCGGATTAAGAAACACCCTGTATCTCTCACTTTGTCGAGACGAAGCGGAAACGCGAACGTAGGAACATCCGTCCGCAAACCTGCCATAAATTGTGGTCACGTATGTGCAGTCAAAGGTATTCTCGCTAAAAAAAAACCTTCCTTGCCGCACGACTTATTTGTACGCGCTTCTCGCTCCGTGGAACAATCAGCTATCGGCGGAATCTCAAAGAGGAAGCGCACTTCGGGGAGTCACCGGGCGGGATCGGACGTAATATGTGGGGTCGTCGTGTGCGTCAACCCCTAGGTAATCCCGCGGAAATGTTTCAGTGGATCGCAGGTTGGGTAAAACGGCGCGGGAATGAAAAAGAGTGGGACACAAATAAGGCTCTAACTCGTAATTAGTTTAAGGGATCGAGACATGAACGAACGGAACGAAAGAAAGAAGCTTAGGCCGAGCGAGGCGGGAGCGAGAGAACGATAATAGAGAAAGATAAATCGTAATGAAATTAGAATAATTAACTGAGAGGAGCGGGTTAGTCGGCAATTATTCTTTCGCACACCTGATCGCAATCGCACGCCGCTCGCTCGCGTGCGAGCGCGATGATTTCTGCTCCAGAAGTAATGCACGTTAGCCACGCCGCCGGGACGGCGATCGTTCGTTCAGATTAAGTTTTCGGCGTTATCCTGATTTATATATATATATATATATATATATATATATATTCACACACACATATCCGCATGATTTAGATTTCCCATTCCTTTCCGTCCCGTCGAGAGACTTTTCTTTCCTGCCGCTCGCTCGAAGCGCATATCGACGAAATCGTCGATCGTGTTCGGAGAAATTCGATCTTCTTCACGCTCCGAGACGCAGATAATAATAGGCCGTATGTAATCTAGCGCTAATAACTTGACCTTTCGTCGTCGCGGTTCACGGTCTCGATTTATTGCGTCGCGGTATGAAGCTCGCGAGCGCGCAGCGGCGCGGCCGAACTTCGCGGCGTCTACCCGAAGTTCAACTCGCCATATTCAAATTCCGAGGCTGAATTATAACGGGCAACCGACATTAAATGGAAGTATGGAGGTACGTTTTAAATTATACGCCGCATGAATTTCACGGTGAAACATCTCCACGGTTAAGTTCTATGGACTTTAATTAAATTTTATTTTATTATCGCTCAATCTCTCGAGGCGCGCGTTAATCCCATCGAACTTTCAAACATAATAATTGTCGGGAGTGTCGGGGTGCGCGTCAGTCGATGAATTCTTTCGCACGCAACCGTCTACGAAGAATTCTGCAAACATGAGCAATCTCCTGGAAAACAGGAGCACACCAGCCTCGAGGAAATCCCTTCGAATTTCCAATTTCGCCCTCTTTCGGTTCCTCTCATCGTTATAAAGTTTCTCAGACAGGTGTAAGTAAATTTGGCAGCAACTTTACTAATCAATTTGTAAGGGTTGCATCCCTTATGAATGGTTCATATGGCACTTATATTTTATTTAGACAAGTGAGAGAAATAATAATTACGATTTGCTCAAAATAATATAGATGTTAAAGGAGAAGTGCCATGAAAGAGACGCGTAAAGAAAGGGATATTAGAAAAATAGGTATTCGTACAATAAATTATTTTAGTATTGTGGCAACGCTGACCTGATTAATTACGCCTAACCATACCAGTCATTTTATACATGGCGACGATATGCAACTGAGTTTTTTCATGTGTCAAAGAATATGCAGCGATTTAAGAAAACGTCCTATTAGGTTAATGTTGTTGAATTCATGTAGTAGTACAAATAAATATGTATCGATCAAAGAATCATTACATGGGATGACAAGTAACATTAATAATGTATCGTGTAGAAGTTTTATTTCGTGTTTCGATGTCATACTTTTTAAAAGTACACAACAAAAATTTGTGAAAGGGACGTCCATTTCAGCAATTATAAATATTTAGATAGTGTTGAAGATTGGTACTAAAGTAAGATTTGTCAAAACTGTGGGCACATAAATCATGTACTATAAAAGGCGTCTTTAACTTTTTTGTTCACTTTGCCATTAGACAATTGTGTGATTAACGTAGCTACCTAATTAATAAGTTAAACTAAATCTAGTTTTCTGTGATATTATGTTAATTTTATTATTTTTATGGATTATTTTTGTTTTGTTAATTACTAGAGAATTTCTTTTATTCATTATGCCACTAGGCAACTAATTATTATAATTAATAGTTGAGAATATCTAAAATATTACAAATATGTAGTATTTTCAAATTCTTATTAATGTTACTTTTATATTACATTACTTTTTTAATTATTTGAGAATTTCCTTTATTTTAGCATATTATCGCTTTAATAAAAATCAATGATCTTTTCAATACGATCAATTTATGAAAGAGGCAAAAAGGGACTTTTTTAAAAAATAAAAAATAATGCATGTAGAATTATTAATAAGCTTGTTATCACTAATTAATGTTTAATCACCAATTAATGTTATTTTAAATCAATGTTATTCACTAATTAATAGTAATTATTATTGTCCGATAATTGACGTTTCTAAAATGAATAATAAAAACTAAAATAGTCGATTAGTTTATTTACTAATTTATACTGAAGAAAAATATCCCTTCCATACTACCTCTCCCCTAAAACATAAATAAAAATCTGAATATAACTTTTAATGAAGTCGTTGCTACATTAATACAACAAATATTTACATTATTGCATGATATAAATTTTATGATTAATTCAATATAGTGTATTTGTCTCAAAATGTAACGGAAAGAATTCCATAATCGATGGTTTCAAATCGTGATAATCATGAATGTCTTTCTGGACTCTTATTTGTTCACCCAGATAGACAGATGGCGTAAACCTGGCAACTTTACTATTTAATTTATAAAGATTGCGTCCCTTATGAGTGATTCATATAACGCTCATATTTACCACATAGGATGATGAAATAGAAATACGAGAGAAAAGACAGTAAAATTTATTAAAATTTGCTCGAAACAATATATTATGTAAAATGTGATACAAAAATCAGAGTGTGATGTTTAGTAAATTTGTTGCTGCGTCAACATTGCTAAACATTTATATTATTGTCCGATATAATTTTAATGATTAATTCGGTGCAATAAATTTGCTTCATAAATGCAAATAAAACAATTGTTAAGTTTCTATCGCTGATTGTCATGATAATCATGAAAGTTCATCAGGTTAAACGGAACTCATGGAACGCGCGACCTCTCGACGAACGAAACGAATAATCCATCAATTTCAACACAAATGTGCAAATTTCTTCGGGCTGCGAGGAATAATCGCGGCTCGTGGCGGGGTCCTTCGCGAAAGCGGTTTGCTTCCCACGATCGCTCATATGCGGTATTAATAGCCGAATCTAGGGAAACGGAATCACCTGGCCCCGTGACGCGATACGCTTGGCGAATCAATGTCTGCCATCAACGCCTCGACCGCAAGTTGAATTTGGGCCTCCCTGCCCCCTCAAACCGCGAGGCTAATTTTCACTCATCGCGCACGGAAGACGTCGGTAACTACCGGCGTGCCGAGAAGTTTGACGTTTATACGTGATTAGTGGCAACTACCGAAAAGTTATCAGGCTTCCGCGCGACGTAGACAGGAAAATAATTTCACCACGCGATAACGACGTGAACGAATGAGTGGTAGCGCGCGCGTCTGGCGTTCGAGGATGCATGCACTGACAGTTCGCGCATGAGAGCAGCTCGAAAATAATGGGAATAATGAACAGTCTCGATGCATCAGGATTGGACTAAGATGTGCAGTTTCCGTGAAGAAAGAATTATTTATTAATATTATTCAACAACCAAGAGGCGTCTCCAAGATGTCTCTACGGCCAAAGCGAAATATTCAGTAAAAATTCCAACAATTAGACTCCCTCGTAACTCAGATAGTCTCTCATGATTATCACGACGTGAGACATTTGATAAAGGAAACTCTACAACTTCCGTAACACGCTACCACGGTTTATTTGGAGAATTCTCTCCACAGGTCACATTTATTTTCATATAATTGCGTAAAAGAGACTTGGTGTATTTATACGCGAACATACAGAGATAGATGTCACTTCACATATGGCGTGGCGTTGGTAGCGAATATGTTAAGGAAAATTGACAATTTCAAGTAAAGATGAATTTGAAGTGAGAAATCGCTACGTCACAAATGTGTGACGCTGATAGCAAACATGTTAATTACATTTATGAGGCGAATATATCATACTAAATTAATCATGAAATTTATATCATATAATGTCAATTTTTTGTTATATTGCTGCAGCAACAAAGAAAGATGTTAAAAATAAGCCATTTTTTACCAATTGGCAGAATCTTAACTGATTATTGAGAACTGTTTCTGAGATCTTCTAAAAACAAAAAGAAACTAATTAATAATTAAAAATCTACAAAGTTACTAGGAAAATGGTAGAGGACTTTTTTGTTCAGATTGACTTAATGTACAAGCACGATGGCAGACACGATCGCCGCTACAGTCCATTTACCATATTTTGCGTGATTATTGACAAATCTTCTTTAATTAATATTTCGATAATTATGGCGAACATCAAAGCGATATAGAATTTTTATGTTTACCTCGCCGCTACAGTCCATTTACCATATTTTGCGTTATTATTGACAAATCTTCTTTAATTAATATTTCGATAATTATGGCGAATATCAAAGCGATATAGAATTTTTATGTTTACCTCAATTCGTACTATGAGAGAAAATTGTTCTAGGACACTCTATATATAGGAATACATAGGTAATTGTAAAAAACATACGTTTTTCCTCTCTCAGGCGAAGCCAAGACCACAAACCTAATAATCTCTCTCTAACGACTTCTCTCTGATTTTCTCCTTCCTTTCTCTTATTTCTCAAAATATTTCAAGTAAAAAATTTTTTAGATAAGAACTAAAAAAGTGTGAGTATTACGTTTTTCTCTTCAGATCTCTCTACATGTGCAACACTTAAACATTCAGTAAATAAAAAACGAACTTCTCTACATTTACTACACAGAGAAAAATAATTTTGCTCCTTTAGCAAAATCGTCATTGCTACTGCATATTCGTAGTGACATCAAAAAAATTTAGTTGACGTAACTAATTTTACAAATTATTCGTTATCAGGGTAGAAGTAGTTGCCAGGATAGACAAAATTTGTTGAATGTACTAAAAATCACGTGAATTTGCTAGATGCGAATTAACGTATCCTTAGCAAATTTATTTGCTATCGGAGCAAAACTGCAACTATTTATATAAATCCCTCATGGTTCTTATAGCAAAATAATTTGTAGATTCAGCAAATAATGATTAGTGCTCTTAACAAATCTTTTTGCTGTCCATATAATAACGAAAAGATTTTGCTAGTCCAGCAGAAAATTTGCTGGGCCAGCAAATTATTTTCCTCCGTGTACTCACCTCTTAAGACATAAATGTGCAATCGATCTTATTTTAAAGACATATCATGAGTACAAAGCTTAAAATCACTTCACAAGACTATTTCAACAATCGATAATAAATTCCGATTTTTATAACTTTCCCCCGACCTAGAGAACAAATGGTCGTTTTCTGCTTCTAAAAGATCTCAAAAACAGTTTCCAATAATTAATTAAAGTTCCGTCAATAAGTAAAAAATCATTATCATTCGCCTTTACTGCTGCGTTATTCAGATTTCCATGTTACATTTTACATGGCATTACATACAAATTACATTTTACATTTCACATAATATCGTTCGAACAAGCTTTGATAATTTTTCTCGCAGTTCTTTTATATTTCTATTTTATCATTCCATGTGAAATATACGATGAGCTACTCATAAAGAATGTAACCTTTATAAGTCGACTGGCAAAGTTACTGTCGAAGTTAATTTACGTAAACCTCTCTACCTCTGTACAGAGTAAAATAATTTCGCTCTTTTAGCAAAATCGTCGTTACTACTGCATATTCGTAGTAACATCAAAGAAATTTTGTTGACGTAACTAATTTTACAAATTATTCGTTTTCAGAGCAGAAGTAGTTTCGTTGCCAGCATAGAAACAATTTGTTGAGTGTATTTGTCCTAAGAATCACATTAATTTGCTATTGATGCAAAATAATGTATCCTTAGCAAATTTATTTGCTATCCGAGCAAAACTGCAACTGTTTATATAAATTCATCATGGTTCTTATAACAAAATAATTTGTAGATTCAGCAAATAGTGATCAGTACTCTTAACAAATCTTCTTGGTGTCCATATAATAACGAAAAGATGTTGCTAGACCAACAGAAAATTTTCCGGGCCAGCAAATTATTTTTCTCCGTGTGAGAACGTTTGAAAAAAGGAAAAACGTAGTAGACTCGATTTTCCGTCGATACGTTCGATGCAATCGCAAACGACCGGAGACGAGATTCGTCGAGAGGAAAAAGAAAAAGAAGCAAAAGGAAAAAAAAAACTTCACAGCACTTGGCGTGGAAGTGAACTTGAAAGCGTCGTTAGGCGAGCCGGGATGTTCTCCATCACGGCGGTCTCGTCGTCGCTTAATTAGTACCGGCGTACAATTAATCGGACGCGGCAGCAGCTACGCTTAAGTTTCAGCCACGCCTCGCATCTGCGAAGATAAATTGGCGCCAATGAATGCCAATTGGTGTCCTCCGCATAACAGCGGCTCCGCGGCAGGCTGTGCGTAGTCGAGCTTTGCGAGCTTCTGCGAGGGCTTGCGCGAGCTTGCAGCGGGCGTCTTACGGCCGCCGCCTTCGGCGACATTTGTATCACGCGCTCTGATCAAGCGCGAGATTTATTCGTGCCAGATAAGCGCACGCGCGCGGAACACAAGCCGAGGAGATAGAGGTCGGCCAGACGGGCCCCTACGAATGTCTTACTTCCGTTGGTTAAGTAAAAACGATGCGCACCGAGACCGCGAGTAAATGCGTCAGTGAATGCTTGGGGTACCAGTGAAAATAATTTGCTAGCCTGGAAAATGTTCTGCTGGTCTAGCAAAAATCTTTTCGTTATTATATGGACAGCAAAAAGATTTGCTAAGAGTACTGATCACTATTTGCTGGATATAATTTGCTGAATCTATAAATTATTTTGCTATAAGAATCATGATGGATTTGTATAAGCAGTTGCAGTTTTGCTCCGATAGCAAATAAATTTGCTAAGGATACATTATGCATCAATAGCAACTTAACGTGATTCTTAGGACAAATATACTCAACAAATTTTTTCTATCCTGGCAACGAAAGTACTTCGAAGTAGTTCAGAGTAGATCTGCTCTGATAACGAATAATTTGTAAAATTAGTTAGGTTAACTAAATTTTTTTGATGTCACTACGAATATGCAGTAGCAACGATGATTTTGCTAAAAGAACAAAATTATTTTACTCCGCACGGAAAAAAAGATTTGCTAATATATGGACAACTAAAATTATTAGCTGCAGGAGCAAATTTTCTTGCTTCTATAGCAAAGTTATTTAGTTATAATAGCTAAAAGATTTGCTAATATATATATATATATATTAGCAAATCTTTTAGCTATTATAACTAAGTAACTTTGCTATAGAAGCAAGAAAATTTGCTCCTGCAGCTAATAATTTTAGTTATCCATATATTAGCAAATTTTTTATCTATCACAACTAAATAACCTTGCTATGAAAGCAAGAAAATTTGCTCTTGCAGCTAATATTTTTAGTTGTCCATATATTAACAAATCTTTTTTTCCGTGCATGTAGATATTCTAATTAGTCGGGGTGAATGGAAAAAAAATTCTGTTCTACATTTATTCCTATCGTATCGTGCATCAATTGAACTTCTCCCATCAATAAACGGGAAGGAAAGAAAAAACCTATACACGCACAGAAAAAATAATTTTGCTGTTTTAGCAAAATCGTCGTTGCTACTGCATATTTATAGTAACGTCAAAAAATTTTGATTGACGTAACTAATTTTACAAATTATTCGTTATCAGAGCAGAAATAGTTGTCAGGATAGAACAAATTTTTTGAGTGTATTTGTCCTAAGAATCACGTTAATTTGCTATTGATGCAAAATAATGTATCCTTAGCTAATTTATTTGCTATCGGAGCAAAACTGCATAAATCTATCATGATTCTTATAGCAAAATAATTTATAGATTCAGTAAATTATATCCAGCAAATAGTGATTAGTACTCTTAGCAAATCTTTTGCTGTCCACATAATAACGAAAAGATTTTGCTAGACCAGCAGAAAATTTGCTAAACCAGTAAATTATTTTTCTCCGTGAAGAGAAGAAAGAAACCTATACACGAGTATATAATTGTGTGATAATATATATCTTTTTAATTTATCAAATTGTTAATTTCGCCTCAACGATCGGCGTTGGCTCTTATTTGCCTTATTATTGATTCTTTTTAATTGACATATATCTATTTTTTTTAATAATTAACGAATTATGTATTCCATTTCGATATTTTAATTCCACAATTTAGATCTTTCTCAATAGACATGAAAAAAACATAATGATTTTTACATTTTTATTTCCTCTACATTTCTCTTCCTATCAAATTGTTTTAATTCGTAAACGCATCGTATCTGATAAATATAATCAAGTTCTATTAAATAGTCAAAATGTCTCATGTGAGAAGCATGTGTGTGCGTGTAGATTTAATAATCGTTTAAAAGTAATCGGAAGCACATTCATGTGCGCTCTACAAAATGTTAATACAAACCCTTTTTCGTCATGTTTATCGAATAAAATAGGAATTATACAAATTTAAAGGATAATAATTTTTACAAATAAAACGAACAAAATCCCTATTTTTTAAACATCTAACGAGAACGTCTTATTTCCTTCTTAATGCCAAAACATTTAATATCCAAACATAGTATTTATTAAACGAGTCTTTTGCACCGACCTAAAACTTGTCACGGCACGTATCCACTGCAATTTTATTTATTATAAACTTTCCCTAATGAAGAGCAGAACCAGTTCGACGATATCACGTTGCTTGATGGGACGGGGATCATCATCGACCTCATAAAAAAATAAGACAATTCCGCGTAATCGTGATCGACGTAATCGCGACGAACAAGCCGGCAGCGAGAGAACGTGTTTTCGCGTGCCACTAATGAACCCGATAAAGCCCTTATCCGCGAACAATGTTGTATCGGAGCGCGCATACGAACGAGAGAGTGAGCTCTCTCTCTCTCCCTCCCCTCTCTCTCTCTCTCTCTTGTTCTCTTCCCCTTTCTCTCCCCCTTTTCACTTGTTCTTCTATTTTCGATTTTTTCCCGCGTTTCTGTCGACAAGGGTAGCTCCGTCACGCGAGGCACTCGGGATTGCGCGAGCCGCTACATCGATCCACTGCCCTTTCGATTGATTGGCGGTTTTCCTCGGGGCGCTTTTGACGATCAACCTTCAACGCTGGCGGCTGAGAGCACGATCCACGTACAGATGTAACTGACAGTACTTCGGTCAAAAAGGCAAACACTAAACCAATTTTCGAACCGAACCTAGCCGCGCGTCGTGTACAATCATTATTATACATGTCTCTCTTCACCCGCCCACGCTCTTCCTCTCCTTTCCCCCCCCCCCTCTCTCTCTCTCTCTCACACA
>NW_022639555.1:670421-671292 GCF_010583005.1 Odontomachus brunneus | reverse complement strand
TTCCCCCCCCCCTCTCTCTCTCTCTCTCTCACACACACACACACACACTTTTTTTCTCTCTGTTCCTCTCGCTTTCTCTCGTGTGTTGACAGCGACAATAAGAGATCCATCTCTGTATTTGCCTGCCCTCTGGTCTCTGCCTCACGCGAGCCGTTTTGTTACTTCGTTTACCGTACGACCTGGTATCGTATCAATCAAGCTTTCCAATTTGTCCATGTAAAGATCGATTCGTCGAGTCAGAACGTAAAACCGCACGATATCCATAGGCGAATCTACGGGGTTGAGCCACCTCTAACCCACTCTCTGTCTCCCTGTCTGTCTGTATCTCTCTCTCTCACTCTCTCTCTCTCTCTCTCTCTCTCTCTCCCCCCCTCTCTCTCTCTCCTCCTCTCTCTGTATATGTATGTGTGTGTGTATTTCCCCTTGCCACAGATACGTCAGTAAACAAAAAGTATACTACAAGAAGATTAATTGATAACTCCATTTTACAATTTCATCTTTTGTGGCTGGTGAAGCTCGGTTCTACAAAGTGGAAAAGCTTTTGCATTGAAAGTTTACGAATATATCGCTGCAAATATCAACGCAAGCCATGTGATATTTGTTGCTGTTATTTTTGCAGCTCAATACATCAAATCGAAATTCAATGTGTACGTGTGTGCGGATACGCGAAGCCACGCGAGAAATCGCCGGCGCAAAAATCTCGCGCCTTCATTACGCGAAAATTCAGGTCTCCCTCGATTTCGCGGGCTGCCGAGTCCACGGCGTAAAAACGACGGCGACGGTAATGGAGGAGAGGGAAGGGAGGGTGAAGTCGCGACGACTCGTTTTTTGCAACAAGCGGAATTTAATTTCGCACGCCCCCCCCCCCCCC
>NW_022639555.1:650905-670401 GCF_010583005.1 Odontomachus brunneus | reverse complement strand
CCGTCCATCGCCCGCGTGCCATCACCGCGCACATGCATCCTCCATAAACGCATGCAAATTGCGCGAAGGGCTCGCGCGAAGGACTCAGCGAATTTGCTACAAGCTGCCAAGACTGCCCCGTTGCTACCGGCACAGGGAATTTTTTGGAATCTAATTGGGATCCCGATCCTCCAAAATGAGTTTTTAAAATTATGAGTTTTGGAGTTAAAAGTGTAATGCTTCAAACATGCGATTTCAAATGAAATGATTGAGAAACCGAAAGTTTTCCCAATATTCTTTCTTTATTTCACACTAAAATTGAACAGAATATATGTTAATTCTCTAAATAAATCCATTATTCGGTAAAATACTCAAAATGTTTTTGAAATGTTTTCGAATGTTTCACTCTTTTTTTATTTTTTACTGTATTGAATATAATAGTTGGATAAAAATGGTACACATTCCTTGTTTAATAACTATTAAAATATAACAATGTTGTCAATTGAAAAAAAAGAGTAAGTTCTCATAATATTTTTGTTACGATTCTGAACAAGAAACCCATGTTTGATTCAAGAGCGCATTTCCAATTGGTATCGTATTGGGATAACCAATAATCAATTCTGGGACAAATTTGGACAATCTAAGCAGAATCTGTGCTGTATTTTGGAAAATGTTGAGAAATTTTTATGACGTTACCAACTGGAAAAAATACACGGAAAAAACAATATGGTTGATCCATACAGAAATCTGGTTGTGCCAACCATATTCAATAGTAAAATACGGAACAACTATTTATGTGGTTGCTGTAACCAAAGAGCAATGGCTGAGTTACTTATGTTTCAGCAGTGATAATACATGGTTAATACAAACGCGGCTCATTACGCGGCAACTACAAATGTATATTTATACACTCAGAACTAGTTTTCACATGTATACATCTCTAGCTGTGCGCGTAGTGAATTGCTTTTGTTTTCTAACATCGCTGCTTTGCAATATAGCATTGATTAATGCAACTATATCGATATTTAGCTTGTCTATGCAAAATGCTTTACTAATTTCTGGTTGCCACAACCAGATCACGCGCAACTTCATTGATGTATTGACACACCAAAGTAAGTCAAATCAACCATACACATAACTATCATACAAAAGTATGTAGAATTATGCAGCTATTTACTTACAACTAAATATTTTTTGTTAGGTGCACCACATCTCTTTTTTCCGTGTACGAATTCCCACAGTAATTTTGTTCCGATTCCAGGCAAGCAACACATGTTTGGGGCAAAAGTGAGATTCCCAATGACTATTATAGTAGGATAACCTATTCTGAGACAAATTTGGATATTGTAATCGGATACGCTATATTTGAGAAAATTTTTCAAAATGTTTATGTCTAACGTTATTGACTAAGAAAAAAATGTTTTTCTATTTTTGTTGCCATTCTAAACAAAGAATCCATGTTTAAGATACGAGTAGAATTCCCGATTGGTATCGTAGAAGAATAATCAATTCTGGGACAAATGTAGCCATCCTAACCGCGATCTGGAAGAATCTTGTGAAATTTTTATATGGGAAGTTACTGAATGAAAAAAGTACGAGTTGTATTTTTTATTTCCATTTTAGACAAAGAAATAATGTTTTGGGACAAGAATTCCTACTTGGTATCATAGTAGGATAATTAATTCTGAGGCAAATTTGAGAATTCTAATCGGAGCTATATTGTATGGAAAATCTTGGGAAATTCTTATACAGAACGTTACTGACTAAAAAAAATGCGAGTTTTCCCATAGTATTTTTATTTCAATTCTAGACAAAGGACCCAGACAACATAATGTCTAAAAATCGGAACATAAGACGTCTTAAAGATCATCTTTAAGATGTCTTTCAAACGATTTACGTATAAATATCTTCAAGGCGTCTTAAAGATAATCTTTAAGACGTCTTATGTCCCGATTTTAGACATTATGTTGTCTGGGGAATCATGCTTTTGGACAAAAATGAAATCCTTACTTGGTATCCTAGTAGGATAATTAATTCTGGGAACAAATTTGGGAATTCTAATCAGAATCTATCTGGGAAAATCTTGGGGAATTTCTATGCGGGTAAGCGTATCATTGTCCCGAGTACGGCGTACAATAGCGTTCGAGTTTCATCGAAGGACACCCGTCAAATCGCCCGGGCATTAACCCCCTCGTCGTGGAAGCGGGATCGCGACCTATGACCTCACGTATCGCGTCGTCGTCATCCATCAAGGGGAGTCGGCCCGAGGCGTACAGCGATTACGAAATTCGGAGGAGAGACGCGCACACCCGAATCTCTTATTTCCTCACCTCTCTCGTGAAAACACCATACCCCAGATGGGATTTCACAAAGTCGGCTCGCATTAGATATATCACGCGCGCAGCCACTTATAATTCTTTAAACTGCCGCTCCACTCTCGTTGCCGCGGACGTTCTCTCCGCACCGCCTTTTCGGTGTCGGGCAAAAAAAAAGCGGACTGCGCTCCCGGCGATTTTTACACGCGTACACAACACCCCGAGCAAATGCATGCAAATTACAAACTTTAAGGCCACCGCGCGCGCGCTCGCCATTAAATCTCGCCGCTCCACGAGACGGCGGCGACGGCGGCGTGCGCGATCGCGACGAAACTTCCTTCGCGAGAGAGAGCCGAGAGAACTCTCCTCGAAGGCGGAAACTATATTAACCTCTGTGAAAGCGTATAATTTTCGATACGATCGTCAAGTGGACAGCCCGGCGGTTCTTAGCGAGCCAACCGAGCGAGAGTTCGTTCGCCCTCGGTTTCTTCTCCCACCTGGATGGCTTTTTTGCGCTCTAATGAGAACGAGCACCGAACTGTGAGCGAAAAAGTCAATCTCGCGATTCTAATCGAGCACATATGAGTCCCAGAATCCGATGCGATTCGTGAGGGCGCGGGTAGTCGATCTCGGGATCGAACGATCGGGGTGCTCGCGAGGAAGCAGGCTGCGAGGAGGAACAGCTGGGCAGACGCAGAGCGACGGATAAAAACGGTGGATGGCGCTCCCTTTTTAGATGAAAAGCCAGCGTCGCGGCGGCCGCTCTAGAGGGAGGCTACAGGGAAAGGGCGGTCTGAGACCCATCAAAGCCACGAAAGCACGGAATGCGCGCTACGCGCGTCGCGACGAGAAACGACGATAGCACGAGTGCGAGCGAACGAAAGAGGGAGAAAGAGAGAGAGAGACAGAGACAGAGAGAGAGAGAGAGAGAGAGAGAGAGCGCAGTGTCTGTTGCATTTTCAGACACGCTTTTACGAGAAATCTTTCGGGTAATGTCTTTTTTTTGTGCGTCGAGGCGAAAAAGTCACGCGCGTCACCACGATAGAATTTCGCACGCGCGGATACGCCGTTTGAACCGAAACGCACGGTAAAGCTGGTGGCACATAAAAAAACTTAAGCAATAAGACGTAAACAGTAAGCGAATCAGCCAATCACAGTCGTTGATTCTTGGACCGTAAGAAGAATCAACAACTGTGATTGATCAATTTGCTTACTGCTTACGTCTTACTGCTTGAGTTTTTCTGTGTGCCACGGCCCTAAAACGTCAGCTGTAAACGTAAGCTCTAAATTTTGGCGGAAAATTCAACTACTTTAGATTTACGTAATCCAGGGGGAGGTTCCAGGTTCGAGTCCTGGCGGAGGCAGTTTTTTTCGCAACATATAAAGTGAATCTATTTAATGGAGGTTTAATGGGGGTTTTGGCAATATATTATATATATATAAATATATATATAAATAAATATATATATATATAAATAATTATATATATATAAATATATATATAAATAATAATTAATAAATATATATATATATATATATATATATATATATATATATATAAATAAGTTTGGGACTCACAAGGATCGGTCTAAGTGTGGAAGGTTCATTCACCGTGTACGATGATCGATAAAATTTCGATATGCGTTTGATATGCTGGACATATTATCCTCCTACTATCATATTAATATTATTAAAACAGTATTAATATCTATATAATAATCTAAGACATCCATGCTTAGCTCCTTATAGGCCATTCAAATATTTCTGTTAGTTATACAAAAGAAGCTTTCTATAATTTCGGTTTCCACGTAATCCACACGAAGAAATATTCTAATAAAAAAGTTACGTTAAAAAATTTTTATTAGAATATTTCTTGTAAAGCTGAACTACATTGAAATTTTAGTAGAATTTTAGTAGAAATTGTTACCACAGAGACAAATACTAAATATGACAAGCTATACGATATACGATATAAAAAACATTCAAGTAATTACAATAATTTTATGCACGGAGGAGAAAGTTTGGTTGACGGAGTAAGAGAGGAAGAAAGGGGATAAAAGAGAGGAAATCGAGGAAGTGAGAGAAAGAAAGAGAGAGAGAATTAATCTGATAATAAGAAGAAAAAGAGAAAGTGAGCGAGAGAGAGAGAAAATTAACCTGATAATGAACGGACTAAGCACGTTTTGTTTAAAATAAACAAAATTTTAGTTTTTAGAACCGAGAAATAAATAATAGAAATTCTGTTTCCTTTAATTAAAAGTTTGGTTTATTCATTATCAAGTTAATTTAACCATACTTTTTACTCCGTGTAATAAAAAGTCAAACATGTATAATATTTCTAAATGATTACAATTTCATAATTTCTATATAATAACTGAATATGGTATAACTGAAAATAAATATGATCTCTACTTGAAAATAAATGGTATCTCGGTCTGAAAATAACCAGGATTTTGACTTGTTGCAATCCTTATCACTTACAGTCAAATTTGCCATCGCTATTCTATCTCTTTCTAGGTTACTTTAACCTAAAAGGATACCCCGATATTGAGTCCTCAACTCAAATTTACGTCTTACATTCACAGTTACGTTTTTCCGTGTGTGATGGCTCCTCCTCTCTCGGTGAGACCGAGTAACTCGACGCTTCTCTTCCTCTTCCTCCTCCTACTTCCCCCGCGACACTCTCATCCACCTAGGATTTAGGATCCAGCTAGGATTTGGGTGGATTCAGTCCGTGTGTTTGCGCACGGACAAATATAGGGACGTGTCCGGAAGCGGTCGCAAACATATTTAATCGGGCTGGACACGTATAAATCGGCGGCGACGTTGGCGTCGGTTCGAGGCGCTGGTCCCGGAAGAGAAACGACGAACGATGGCTCTTCTCTATTCTTAGCGGGCGCCCTCGCAACTTTGTCCCACCTCGTCGTGGCCGGACAGGCCGGCTGGCTAGCGTCGATATCGGCCGTAATTGCGGAACTTCAAACAAAGAATTAAACGCGCTTGTAAAAGCCTAATTGGCGGAATCGCGTGCGCTAAGTGTCCCGTCGTCCCGTTAACGCAACGCCGGCGACGCGGCTCGCGTGTTCACGTGAGATTAAACATCAGCCCGTCCGGCTAATAACTTCGCATATCTCGGTCATCGATGGATTATCACGTAACCAATCGTATGTGGGAAAATTCTCCCCACGACTCTGACAGACAAACGATATACTCTCCCTCGGTTGTGTTAGACAGAACGAGCTGCCCGACCGGTTCTCACGCATAGCCGATTTTCGCGATAACGATACGTTCTCATTCTCCCTTTCTCATTCTCTCGTTTTCGTTGTTCTTGTCGCCGTTATCGCGCGTCATCATCGCGATATTATCCGGCAAAATAAACCCGTTTTACGGTTAATATTGGCAGACGAAGGGGAGGGTAGTGCACATCCGGAGGCTTAACTTAGCCGGCGGTTCGCGGAATACGCGGAGGAGCGGAAGCACGGAGGAGACGGCGTTTCGATCGATAATAGCGCCGGACGCGAGTATCCGAGAAGAGAGCGCGGCGCGCGTGTTCGCGCGGAGACAAACGGCGACGGTGAGGAAGCCCCTTTCCTCGGAGGCCACGGCCCTTCACCGTGCGTCTATTCTTGGTATAGCCCCCGGATGTCGACACGTCCGCCGTTTGGACGTTCGCCTCGCGTGGCGACGTCTCAGCCGTATTTTCCGCCAATTAGACGCGTCGCGGCGTCCGACAGGTATATCCCGGCAGCTCGGTCGTTAGTAACGAGGCACATCGTCGTCGTTGTCGTCGTCGCCGCCGCCACCGCCATCGTCGCCATCCTCGTCTTGTTCCAAAGCGACACATACAACATATGTCAATTCTGCAAGCTTATAAGCTTGCATTTATAGGGCTTTGTTACCTAATTAGACACCTGAGGAATTTGTCAGGATGCACGAGGGTCGCACTCGAGGATTCTGTCGATATGTCGGCACACATGAGATTTTCTATCCCGTAACCGGGGATACCGTTGAGAGAATATTTTTTCTAACGGGATCAATTTAGGTGAAGAAAACGTGACAATCTAAACTCACATGATCAACAGCCGTCGACAAAAAGAACAAGAGAACTCCTGTCAATGAACAGGATAAGACTCGGGGCTGCAATTGGACAAAACATGTAGCTCTGAAGGTTCACTTGTTCAAGCCAGGATTGTAGACAAGAGTGAATGTCATCTATGCGGTCTTAGCAAAGAAGACATATCACCTTTGCCACTATCTAGTTCTAGTCTGTGAAACATACAAGCTCTGAGATCGAATTTTTTTAAAAACCAAAGATTTATAACAAATAGGTAAACGACTCACTATACTTAATTTCTGACAAGAGGGAGGCTAACAAGGAACACTAGGCAACTCAAAAATTCAAAAAATTTTGAAACTTTGTGTAGAGTAGTTTATCCGTAACACAAAACTATTTTTTGTTCATGCGGAGTTACAGTTTTAGGAGGTGAAACACCCCTTTGAAAAAAATCGGATTTTTTTTTTTAAACGTATCTCGCCGAAACTATAAGAGAGAAAAAATTTTCCAAAGTGAAAATTGAATGATTTCAAGAGTACTTTAAGACTATAATAAAAAAATGTTTTTAATTGTTTATTTATTGTATACCCTCAATCCCACCTCTATTTAACAAAATTTTTTTATTATAATTCTAAAGTGCTCTTGAAATCATTCAATTTTCACTTTGGAAAAGTTTTTCTATTTCTTATAGTTTCGACGATATTCGCTTCAAAAGAAAAAACCGATTTTTTTCAAAAAGGTGTTTCACTCCCTAAAACTGTAATTCCGCGCGAACAAAAAATAATTTTGTGTTACGGATGAACTACTCTACTTGCACACAAAGTTTCAGAATTTTTTGAATTTTTGAGTTGCCTAGTGCTCCTTGTAAGATTATATTTTAACCTTAAATAAAACAGCGAGATGTGGTACCACTCAAACAATGGATGGAATTACTTCAACACCTGTGCTAGATTCATCCACCTTTAATTATTACAACTACTACCGATCAATCGCTTTAACCCTTTGCGCTCCAAGAGCATCGTAAAGGCCAGAGTTGAGCGTTTAGGCGTACGTTATGATGATACTCTACGTTTAACCTTCCAGAATATAGTCGCGAGTACATGAGAGGTATTGAGCGACTTTATTTTGGTACGGCACGAAATGAAGATTAGAATGACATGCAGCATATTTCTCCTATCTTACTTTTTTCTCTTTTCCCCTTCCCTGGCATGTTTATCTTACGCAAATCAACATCAGAGCTGTAGGAAACGATCACATATGAAATGTGGATTTTATTTAGAATAAATAGGTAGAACACACTTCTCTGGTGACTTACGAGTATCTTTATTTCGCAAAAACCAGCTAGCGGAAAGTTAAATAAGAAACCTAAAGTTCTTCAAATATTTTTTTGGTTCTCATTTTATATTAGATTTGGACAAAACATATGTTGATTTTCCGAATAATGTCATTATTCAATAAAATATTCAAGTGTTTTGAAAATATTTTATTCTGTTGATTTTGTGTTTTATCGGATAGAATGGTTAATATGTAAACATATTATTTCATACTATAAAAGTATATTGACGTTACCGAATGTAAAAAGGCGAGTTTCGTAACATGTTTGTTTTGATTCTAGATAGAAAGTCTGTTTAAAAAAAGAATGGGGTTTCACTAAATATTTAATTCTCTATTATAACAAATTATAAGACAAATTTGGACATTGTAATCGTGATTTATACTGTATTTGGGAAGATTTTAGGAAATTCCTATGTTGGAAGTAATCTATGGACGTCCTTTAAAAAATGTATGGCTTATTTAAAAATTAATTTAAAAAAGTTAATATTTTTATTTAATCTTTAGAGAGGACTTTAATGTAAATTTATAAATGTTGATTTCTAAGCGAGTTCGCAGAATTTTTTAATTATATTCTTAACTTCAGATTTAAATCCATCAATCTGTTACGAAAATTTCATGCAATTTATTCTTTTTAAACAATGCATTCATAGTCAATCCCGAAAACAAATACGATAACTATCTCAAAACTGAATTATTCTTGTTTGTATGTGCATATATATATATATATATATATATATATATATATATATATTTATTTATTTTAATATAATTTACAATATTTACAATAATTTACATTGTCTGCATGATAAAAGATCATGTATACATCACGCAGACAATACATAAACAAGCTACGTAGGCATAATCATGAAATCTACAGCACAACTCTGACAGCAGCGCCATCCAAAATTTCTTATAAATCTCGATAGATTTGCTACGGAGCCGTTTTTCAACTTTCAAATCTAAATTCAAACTAGCTACACTACCCTTCGTTTTAAAACTGATTTAAAACCGGAGAGGCGCCGGTGTTTCTCGAGTTTTATAGAAAATTTTGGATGGTACGCTACTAAAACACTAAAGCGCCCTTAAAGCACAAAAGGTTAACGTACGATGACATGAGGTTAACTTCATATAATATAGAAGATAAACGCACGTATCTCGCTATCAAACGGATCTCGAAGCATTCTCTCTGCAAATATGTCTCCATCGCGCTTCTTCTTTCCGCGTGTGTGCACCTGTACAAGCGTATATGTGCGGGTGTAATGCGATTGCATCCCTGTCTACGTGCGGGTGTACCCTGCTGTTAGTGTGTATTGACTTTGTCCGGGGTGGTTTGCACGCCAATGGCAAGAGCACGGCGATGCGCACGTGTGTGTTTATGGGTGTGTTCACGTGTGTGTGTGTGTGTGTGTATGTGTTCACGTAGGCATATATTTCGGGTGTCCTGGCGCGATCCCGTCGCGGCTTCAGGCACGACAGCCCGACGACAAGGTGCTCTTAACGTCCTCCGCTACCAGGGTCGCGTCTCTTTAACAGCGTGGTTATTTGCGCGCGCACGCGCGCGGCCACTCGATGTGAAAATGGTGTCAAAAGTAAATATTCCGCGAAGTTACGGGCCGCGAAAGATCGCGTGTCGCGCTGCGACGGAACGTAGACGGAGCGGCCGGAGGCGTATTCGTAATGCAGGGGGCGCTCGTAAATGTGTTTTATTACATCATACGTTGCGAGTACCGCGACTCGATTCTTATCGGCGCTTAAAGCAAAACCTCGAACTCCGGCGCTTTCGCGATGCTATAAATTGCATTTTTACATCGCGATAACCGCTTGAATTACGACATCATCCTCGTGAACCGGCGAATGAGCAAGCGAGCGAGCCGAGGGGGCCGAGGGGGGCGACGTGAAAAGCTGCGTTCGGAAATTATCGTTTAACTTCCCGCTCCATCGATCCCTCTCGATTCGTTCTTCCTCACGTAGATTATTTCACCGTGTACCCGAAACGTGAACTCGGTGAAACGTGTGAAGGGCCCTTGAGAAAGAAGATCCACGTTTACGTTACGTTTTCAATTTTCGATTGTCCGGGAAAAGTCGACTGCAATTTCATGTTCTCAAATGCGAACATTGAGCAACTAATTAGCCAGACAAACTTAGTTACTTTAATTAAACTAAACAAAATTATATTCACATTTCTTACTAGAAATTTTATTACTTTTTTAACCGAAAGTTTTTTTTAAGAAGTTAATATACGATTGTTTTGCTTGAAATTTAATTGATTTGATGTTATATTTGGAAAACTTGCTTTTTATCCCGATGGGATTTGAAGCCAGGATCTATGAATTTTGTGAGCCGTCTGTCTACGTCACTCACGGATTGATAGATCTATTATTACATTAGCTACTTGTTTTGTAAGAAGCGTTAAACACATCCCCAGAACATGTGATTGTAATTGCTAGAAATTCTGTTGAGTTCGATCAACAGTCGTTGACCAAACATGTCACGTTCATCCAATCATGCTTTCTAGTCATATAACAAGCAGACACTTGGATGTTACAACTGAATCAGCAGTAATGTCCGTGTCTATGGATTGAAGATTACAATCAGGTAATCTAAATCTTATCCACACATCACAATACCTAAAATCAAAACATAAGACGTTTTAAAGATACTTTAAATGGGGCCCACAATGAAAATTTAAGCTTCAAGTTTTAAGAAATTGATCAACCATGGTTGAATATTCTTGTAAAAATTGATTGTGGTTGGTCAATTTCTTAAAGCTTAAAGTTTAAGTCTTCATTGTAGATCTCGCTTTAAAGACATCTTATAGACGTCTTATATTCCGACGTGTGTATAATTTCATTTGATCCAATTGCAATCCTCAATCCATAGTCTGATACAGGATTAACCAAACTCTGACCGTTATTAGACCTAAATGTCCAGGACATTATCGTGACATATGTTTGATTAGACAAAATTTAGTTGAATTAAACAGAATTTCTACGTTATTATAATGAAATATTCTTCGGTAGTCGATCAGAATTTAAGTCTAACAATGGAGTTTGGTTACTGCTGATCTAGTTGTACTACCCAAGTGTCTGCTTATGACATGGTTGAATAAACGTGATATGTTTGGTCAACGATTATTAGGTGAACTAGACAGAATTTCTAGTTGTTACAATTACATATTCCGGTATTCAACGCTGATTACAAAACAGATAGATAATATATAATGGACCTGTCAACTGATAAGATAGCATAGTGCGTAAAATCCTGGAATGTTGGGAATATTTCACTGTAATAACCAGAGAGGAATTCTGTTTACTTCAACCAGATCTTGTTTAACCAAACGTCTCGCGTTAACTGAGCTTGTTTTTTCCGTGACGGATAACGCGTGTGCACACCGTTATAAGACGCAACGCAAACGTGCCGCGACTGCTACTTCCTGGAAATTCGGACGACGTGTCACGTCTAATGCAGCGCGTTAATGGAGGCGCTTGTTACGACGACACGACGCGGGGGCCCGGCCATGCTTTCACGATGCGAAACGGCAGCGTCGCGGTGCTCGATAACGCGCCTTGTCGTGGGCGGTTCCGCGGAACAGCCCCGTCGTCCGTGAAGGCCCACGCGCGTCTGTCTCCTGACGGGTAACGCTCTCGGATTACCGTACGGTATGTGTATTCGTAGGAGGTGAAAGAGGGCGAATTGTCGTTCTCTCGAGGTCCAACGTCACGGCCCGATCCCGCCGTCGACGTCGTCGTCCTCGTTGACGACGACGGGCAACGAGACCTCGACGATGGTTTCTCCGTGGCGCGTCGTGTCGCGTGTACTGCGGCCTGATAATGTATCAGGGCCCCGCGATCATCGGATTACCCGCGCGAATCGGACCACCGCGCGCGACTACTGCTGGTATCCCCTAATTGCGCGCTGACGAACACCACCGCGATGAACGTTTACCGGGCGACTCGCTCGCTAATTGAGGGCGCTTGTCCGTCGATATTGAGATAGCGCGGGCGAGATCGTATGCCGATTACTGGATAATCCAAATCATAATCGTCTGAGGTGACAGTTGTCAGTCGGCCGGAATTCGACGCAATTCTCTTGAATGATGATAAGCTTAATCTGGCATACTGGGGTCATTTTTACCCCAAAATCAGTTTGAAGTCATTTTCTACACTGAGAGAAAAATGTACGATATTTGGAACTATAATGGCATAGTAAAAATATTATAGTTAGGAATGTAATTTTTATAGTAAATGTTATCATAATATTTGTAATATTTACAATATAAGTATAGTATAATTGACCCGTGTAAAATTTTTACCAAGAATTATAATTATTTGAAATAAAAAATATGATAAAGTGGCAAATATTGAATGGTAAGAGAAATTAACTATTTTATATAGTCAATACAATTGGAATATTTGGCAAATATAGATACATGTAACTATATTCCCAAAAGGTGCTTTACCATATATATAGAGTAATAAGATGGTGACTATAAATCTGTGTTCATTCTACTATATCTTCATGTTTAGATGAACTATAAATATATGTTTGAGGCCAAAACGAACTATAAAATATAGTGAGATTATAGTTATTCCAACTATTATTTTCTCTCAGTGTATCACAACTTGAAAGAAAACAATCTCAGTTTGATTATCATGACATATGTTTGGTTAGACAAAATTCAGTTGAATTAAATAGAATTTCTAGGTTATTATAATGAAATATTCTTCGGTAGTCGATCAGAATTTAAGTCTAACAACGGAGTTACTGCTGATCTAGTTGTAATATTTAAGTAATATCTACTTATGACATGGTTGAATAAACGTGACATGTTTAATCAACGATTATTAGGTGAATTAAACAGAATTTCTAGTTATTACAATTATATATTCCGATATTCAACGCTGATTACAAAACAGGTAGATAATATATAATGGATTTGTCAACTAATAAGATAGCATAGTGCGTAAATAGACGACTCACAATCCTGAATTCGAGTCATATCAAAAAAGTGAGTTTTCCAAATACAATATAACAAATCAATAGAATTTCATAAGCAAAATAATCATACACTAACATTTAAAAAATAATTCTCAGTTAAAGTAGTAATAAAATTTCTAGTAAGAAATATGAATATATTTTTGCTTAGTCTGGTTATAAATTAACCAAACACGTCTTTACGATTACTTTAACAAAATGCTTGTAACTAAATTTATCTAGTTGCTTTAACCAAAAATATGGTTTATTCATATCTGTTTATTAAACACTTGATGTATCCTGAATTTTTATTAATTCGTCCAAGTATTTCTTTTTCCGTGCGTGCTAAAAAATTATATTTAGGAAATAAGTTAGAGAACTAGATTTAAACACAGTTAAACCATTTCTATTATATGTTATATAAAAACAAAATAAAATTATTTTGTACTCGTTTCTGATCCGAGCGTATCGCATTAAGATCTCAAGGTGTAAAATAAAGATAATTTTTCTTTATATTTCGGTATTTTAGATTAAGTATACAATAAGAAAAGTTTTATATAAGTAGCCAAAAAAAAATGGTCACATATGATTATATAAAATCATATGTAAATCGTCATATATTATCAGATCCATAAAATAGCGCGACATGATTTTATTTAATTAAATATAGAGCAAATCATATCAGATATAAGTATATTTGAGTCGAAAATATCTTCTGTAAAAACTATTTAATTTTATTGAACTTAAACAAATTTATTTATTGTATGAAAAAAACAAACTAATGTTTGAATTTTGTCTAAATAATCAAGAAAAAACTTGGTATTTCATTTATGTGTCTTCGCGGTTTTAATTCTATAATGGTTACCCATCTTTGTTCTGACTGCGGCCTCTGTTGCTTGATTTCATTGAGTGATCGAACAGAAACTGATAATGGCAATGAGCTCTGATAATATCTTTGTGGAACATACTTATAATATGTACCTATATCGTTTAAAAATATTAAAAAGTGTTATTTACTTTGCAAATGTTAGAAACAATGCAACAACAGCTGATATAGATTTAATAGATATTAATATGATATATATTACGATCTTGTGATTCTTGCTTTTAGGTTTTTAACCGGATATTATAATAATTAGAGTAAAAACAAATAACGAATTAGTTTGAAAAACACAAAGTATAAAATAATTCATATTAATCATAAAAAATTTTATCATATTTTTCTCGTTGTCCAAATATTTAAATTATTTTAACAGGAAATGCAGCAGAGCTTAAAACTATTAATTATTTTATTATCGATTTTTGAAAAAATAATATATTTTTGCATGTTCAAATAATTATACTTTTTGACGGATTAAAACAATATTTTTTTCTTAAAGAATTTTTCTTAAAATTTTTTCTTTTCTTTTTATCCTCTAACTTCAAGTATCGGAGAAAATACTAGAATATTAATTTGTTAAATTCATTTTTACAAAGGTTATAAAGTTGTATGTAAATTTACGTAGTTATCGCGCGCTCGTTCTTCTTTATATTTATAGTAAAATGAAATATTTAAATGAAAAATTGCTATCATTTCTTTACATAATTATATTCTGCAGATTTAAAAGTATACTTTTCATAAATATTTACAAGCACTTTTACTTTAAATAATCGAGGACGAGATCAACGCCCTGTATTAAGATGCCAAAAAGATTTATGATATTATGGAAGGGATAATAATAATAGCGAATAGCTACACTAAAATAAAAAAATAATTAGAATAACTATAATCTCACTACATTATATAGTTCTTTTTGGCCTCAAACATATATTTATAATCATCTAAACATGAAGATATGCTAGGATGAACACAGACTTATAGTCACCATCTTATTACTCTATATATATGGTAAAGCACCTTTTGGGAATATAGTTACATGTACCTATATTTGCCAAATATTCCAATTGTATTGACTATAGAAAATAGTTAATTTCTCTTACCATTCAATATTTGCTACCTTGCTATATTTTTTATTTCAAATAATTATAATTCTTAGTAAAAATTTTACACGGGTTACACTGAGAGAAAAGACTGGTAACTATAACAAACTGCATTTAGTTACAGAAATTCATTGAATCCTTAGTAACTAATACTAAATATGATAATAATTACTAAATATTTAATAGATCGGGAGTATGACGTAATTGCATTCACAGTAACATCAATTAAATAATTTAGTAATAGTTACTTAATGTTAAATATTTAATATGAAATATATTACAGTTATGAACAGATATTTGATAATTGTTATGAAATCGTTATATCCCATATAATAAAAAATTCAGTATGTACGAGTTCTATTTTGTTACCAGTATAAGTATGTTTCGTTGCAGTACAACGAAAAATTCATTCATTTGCAGCTATTACATCGTTTCAATATCTATTATTACAGATATTTGGTTGAACCTATCAAAAATTTTGTAACTATTACAAAATCGCTTATTTTACTCAACTATTCAATAAGTTTTATTTACCAAATATATTCTGGAAGCAAATAAATTTTACTTCTGTCAAATAAATAATTTATTTTACATAACTAAATTAATTAATAAGTCTTGCCATAGCTTTGGCCCGCTATATTTACGTCTACCATTTAGTAATAGTAACCAAATTTTGATAATATTTATTAAATTCTTCTCTCAGTGCAGTTATACTATATTGCAAATATTACAAATATTATGGTAACATTTACTATAAAAATTATATTCTTAACTATAATCTTTTTACTATGTTTATAGTTCCAAATATCATATATTTTTCTCTCTGTGTATTGCGCGATTACTGCAGCCTCTTTCTTTCACGAGTGGAATTGTGAGAATTATCAAATACAATCGCTAATCGGAGCCAGTCGGAACCAGTCGACTCTGAATTAACCATCGTCGGAAGTGACTCGAGTAGTATCGCGAACGGTGTCTCCTATCGAGCGCACTTCGCCCACCCCGTATTGTCGTGTCGCGTCGAGTTGCATCCGACTACTCGTGCATCCGTTTTCTGGACGATAGCGCGCCCAAGTTGTCGCGTCCTCGGATTACCAATCGGAATATTCGAGCCGCTCGACTAATCTCGCCTCTGCGACCTCCACTGAGATACTTGCCATTATTGTTATTATGGCTACAATTATTATCACCATCATTATTATTATTTTATTATCAAAGAGTGATTTAGTCACTCCTGAATAATAATAAACACTCTGAGGCCTTCAAAAACGCAGAATATATTTTAACTGCGTTTTATAAAAAATAAAATAACAAAGTACAGTGGTTTATAAAATAACGGCACTCATATATTTGAGACGAAACGGCAAATAAAGTAACGAAAAATAAATTTAAAAAGATACAGAGCGGAAAAATAAAAATAGAAAATAAAGAATTTACTAAAAAAAAAAAAGAAAAAAAGCTACACACGCGCGATTAACGATGTAATCGGCGCTTACACAACATCCACTTCTATCCTCTTTCACGCATGAATGTGGTTCTCCGGATTTCCGAATTTTATCGCGCGATCACGGAAGTTCACGCGATTCGCTCGGCGCCGAGTTAAAAATAAAACGCGGCATTAGCAGATTCGAGAAGCGGATTTATAGCGGGATTTTGCGAAACGTGCAGTTAAGCGTATCGCGGGAGTTAAGAGTTAATAATCCGGCGCGGTTTAATAATTAAGCGCGGGTTATTAACAGAAAGCTCGCCCTGGTCGCACTTTAGTGGCAGCTTGGCCGAAAGTGAAAGATTCGATTATCGAGCGCGGTTCGCACAGTTGCTCCCTATCGGCGTTATCGTGTCTCCTCCGAAGACGCGAACTTGCTGCGGTCACGATCGCAATTACTCGAGGATAACAGCGAGCGCGTTAGCCGATGCGCCGCGGAATAAATTGCGGACGCACGAAATAATCCCGGCTGGGGATTTCTGGGGTCCGCGCGCGCGTCGCCGAGGCGGGCAGACAGGCAGGCTCTAGCAGCGAATCGGGTATTTCTTCGATAAAGCCGCGTGACACGTTACCCGATAATAGTCTAACGAAGTGTTTCAACGTTCAGTACGCTACCAGGGCCGCTTTGTGACATCAAATATCTTTGATGCGCGTTCCATTCGAGAGCCGGCTGCTAGGCGAACCGGTCTATGTCTTAATGGATCGTCGAGTTACCTTATCGGATGAGGTTTACGTCGGCGTCGACGTAGACGTCTACGCGCGATTCGCGTCGGTCTTTGTATGCGCGTCGCGCACGTATCTCGTAGCCGCGTCAAAGAGAAATATACGGCGATTGTTTCGGTGCCTAAAGCCTGCATCGAACACTACTCCCGTTCCAATTATACTCGCGCAATTATGCGTCTTAGAGCTCGCTGCTCTCCACGATCCCGCGGGAAATTTTATGCTCGCATAATGGTATATCTGAGTAACGGACCGGAAGGACCACCGTCAGGATTTATGAATACTCGACTCGGAAAGCAGCCCGCGTAGAAAATTTCGTGGGATCTACTATAATTGGGATCCAACCCGATTCCCCCAAAATAGTTATGGCTTTTGGTTAGAAGAATAATGTTTCAAACATATAAGCTAAATGGGGAACCTAGTTTCGCCAGAGTTATTTCTTAACTTTACTTTACATTAGAATTAAACCAAAAAAACATATGTCGATTCTTTCCAATAATTTCATTATTTAGTAAAATATATAAAATGCTTTAAAAATGTAGAACAGTAAAAATAATTGATTTTGCCAACCTATTCCGATAACTAACTAGCCGCATTCTCCCCTATTTTTGTTTCGATTCTAGACATATAGAATAGGATTGGGACAAGATTGGAATATCCAATTGCTACCGTAATGGGATGATGAATTTGAGCATCCCCTAATCGGGATCTATGTATCTGGGAAATTTTTGGGAAATGTCTATGCGAAACGATATTGACTGAAAAAATGTCTCTAGTAATTCTGTTTTGATTCTAGATACAGAATCCACGTTTGGGATAAAAATGGAATTCCCAACTAGTACTGTAGTGGAATAATTAATTTTTGAGAAAAATTTGAACATTCTAATCGAAATCTATACTGTATCTGGGAAAATCTTTGAAAATTTTTATGCGGAACTAAACCGCGGGTTTTCATCGGGAGTATTTTTATCTCCATTCTAGACAATCAACACATCTTTTTTTTTTAGTTTGATATTTGTATTGCAATCTGTCTTGGGTAAAAGATATTTAACTATAGGTTTGTCACACCTGATATTGGACCTGAACGAACAGTGTTCATTAACACAGTCGCATTGCTATGACATCTATATTTTTTAGAGGTCAGGGTTTAGTAGGCTAGTCAGATTTTTAATTGACTAGGTCTTGAGGCATCTTTCGTTTGAATCTCCTTTTGATGGTTAAGAGTCTCGAAAGTTGACTTGCTGACGGGTTCGAGTGCGACACATATCTAAGACAAAAATGAAATTCCTAATCGATATCGCAGTGAGATAATAAATTCTGGAGCAAATTCGATTATTGTGATATATCTGGGAAAATGTTAGGAAATTTATATGCGAGATAGACGTTACCGATTACAAAATAAGCGCGAATTATTGTTGGAAGTGTGGAATAGTACTTTTTGTTTCGTTTCTGAACCACACACTGTTAAATCCGTAGGGTCCAATTATACTCAATTTGAGTTATTTTTAACCCTTCCTATAAATCGCCACTGCTCCTACTAAATATGTCGTTAATTTAACTAATGTAATAGAGTTAAATAATTTAACTTAAGAAATGTATTAAATTTGACTTAAGTAAATAACTTAAGTAAAGTAAATAATTTAACTTAAGTAAATAATTTAACTTAAGAAATGTATTAAAATTTAGTTTATTTTTTATTATGTGCACGTTAATATAACTTTTGTTTTAGTAAAAAATGACAATATTGTTTTAAATGGGTTGATTAGATGTGGTTGTTTTTTTAAACACATTTTTGTGTTAAAATAGTAAATTTTGACACACATGATAGTTAAAAATAACTAAATATTATTTAACTCAAGAAATTGGCTTAAATTTGACCCTCCAATATTTAACAATGCATGTTTGGGGTAGAAGTGAGATTTCGAATTGGCGCCATAATAGGATAACCAATTTTGGTGAAAATCTGGGCGTCCCGATCGAAATTGATGCTATATCTGGGAAAAATTCTATGCGGGCGATAACGACAACAGCTCTCTCAGCTGTCCATCATCTTGCTCGAAGCTACTGAAAGTCTCACGCGGCATAGGCAGCGCGGTGCGGACTGCGGGTGCCACGACAAGTAACGACGCCGCGAACCGGCGCTCTGTGAACTGCACGAAAGGAGCTTTCGCGGTGTCACGGTTACGCGAGCAGTTCGATCGCTGGAAAAGCCCTCCAAAGCTCCCGGAATGGTGTGCGGAGCCGTGCTCGCGATGGAATCGTACCTATCTACCTACCAACCTAGCTACCCAGCCACCTACCCGACGTCACTTGCAATCCGTTCAAGAGAGCTGCCGTGCGCCGCTCTCGCGAGGCGGATAAACAATGACACGATAAATCTCACCCACTTTCCGCTTACGTCCCGCCGACGCTGACGCCGCCGCCGCCGCCGCCGCGTCGTTCCGTTCGTGCTGGTGGGCCGCGAAGCAATTAAAAAGCGGGCTTCACCTCGAGAGGGCTTGTTACGACCGCGCCCCCGCATTTATCATTTTTCCACCGGACCCTCGGAAGCGTCCCGCGTAACCTCCGAGGCATCCAGGCCGAACTCTTCCCAGTCCACCCTCATCTCTCTCTCTCTCTCTCTCTCTCTCTCTCTCTCTCTCTCTCTCTCTCTCTC
>NW_022639555.1:637106-648485 GCF_010583005.1 Odontomachus brunneus | reverse complement strand
TCTCTCTCTCTCTCTCTCTCGCTCTCTCTCTCGCTCTCTCTCTCTCTCTCTCTCTCTCTCTCTCTCTCTCTCTGTCTCTCTCCCTTTCTCACGCTCTCTCGCCGACCAGCCGAGAGAGCTTAGTCGAAATTTCATTGTTTCTGTTTTCTCGTGGCTTCGCTCGCGGCGATAAATCGGCCTGGGCACGCTTTTCCAGCGTGTTCGGCACCGTGATCGAAGCGGAACACTTTGGCGAACCGAACGAAACTTGGAGGTCCAATACGCACTGCTGTTTACGGAATATAGGAATAAATGCCGCGCGCATGTGAATACATCAACGATTGAGTTATTTACGAAGTTTCAGGAGACGCAGTTTGATGAATCTAGATCACTGGTCTATTTCTATATTTGTACATGCCATTCGAAATTTTCATCCTACTTTCAATCTTCCTATTCCGTTCAACACCTATTTTGATACTTTGATATTTATACCAAACTCTTTTGATTCTATTTAACTTACTCGACACGAAATTCTGATCCTACTTTTAACCTCATTATTCCATTCAATATCTATTTTGATACTCTGATCTCTACGTCTTCTTTTGACTCTATTTAATCTACCCGAATCGAAATTTTGATCCTACTTTCAGTCTCATTATTCCAATAGCTATTTTGATATTCTGAAGCTTATAATAAAACCTATTTTGATATTAAAGAAAGTGAGAAAGAAAATTTTGGACATCACAATAGGAGTAAATTGTATCTTAAACCTACCTTTGCTAATTTAGTTCCTACTGCGTTGTAGAATTCAAAGTCCAACATAGCGCGAAAATTTCGACTTGGAAATACTATAGGAAGATAAAAATGTTTCCAACGTATATTTAAAGTTTCGTGTACAGACATAACTGCTGGGAGGTAATATGTACAAAATTAAAGATATCACAAAATTGAAAATATCACAAAGTGCAGGCTAGCTGCACTTAAATAATAGCTAAGCTACATTTGGATGTTCAAATTTATCTCATAGACGTAACGGCTTTCGATCTCCCATCGCCTCATTTTTTCGCCAAACGATTCCAATGTATGTAGCGTATCCAGTCATATAAAGAGATCTGGATTAACGATATTAGCATCGAACCCGAGAGATTGCGGCTCGTTCTCAGCGACCTAACGAATGCACACGCGCGCGCGTGTAGACCGATTAGATCCACTTCGTGCTTTATCTATCGTCATTAACGACGACAGGAGGTTACTTGGAGCGTGATTATTTACGTCGTGAGTCAGGCCTTTTCCTTAAAACCGACGGATAAACCGCTGAGAGTACAATAATTTACACACTAATTCCCGTCTAAGTAATACCGGCTAATTCCTCGGCGGTTTACCTCGGCGGTCGCCAGTAACCCCTGTTAACCTTGTGCGATTAGTGCTATCGTTAAATGGGATCGGCGTCACCAAGGGACGCCGATAAAACTTAAGTGACCGTTATGGGACGACACGATTCGATATCATAATATTTCAGGGCGGAAGCGCGGATCATTAACACGGCGGGAGTATAATGGGCAAAAAGCGAACGGCGTTCGGTCGGCCGCTCGAGAGACCTCAAATTTCTCGTTCTCCTTCTTCCCCCCTCTCTCTCTCTCTCTCTCTCTCTCTCTCTCTCTCTCTCTCTCTCTCTCTCTCTCTCTCTCTCTCTCTCTCTCTCTCTCTCTCTCTCTCTCTCTCTCTCTCTCTCTCTCTCTCTCTCTCTCTCTCTCTCTCTCTCTCTCTCTCTCTCTCTCTCTCTCTCTCTCTCTCTCTCTCTCTCTCTCTCTCTCTCTCTCTCTCTCTCTCTCTCTCTCTCTCTCTCTCTCTCTCTCTCTCTCTCTCTCTCTCTCTCTCTCTCTCTCTCTCTCTCTCTCTCTCTCTCTCTCTCTCTCTCTCTCTCTCTCTCTCTCTCTCTCTCTCTCTCTCTCTCTCTCTCTCTCTCTCTCTCTCTCTCTCTCTCTCTCTCTCTCTCTCTCTCTCTCTCTCTCTCTCTCTCTCTCTCTCTCTCTCTCTCTCTCTCTCTCTCTCTCTCTCTCTCTCTCTCTCTCTCTCTCTCTCTCTCTCTCTCTCTCTCTCTCTCTCTCTCTCTCTCTCTCTCTCTCTCTCTCTCTCTCTCTCTCTCTCTCTCTCTCTCTCTCTCTCTCTCTCTCTCTCTCTCTCTCTCTCTCTCTCTCTCTCTCTCTCTCTCTCTCTCTCTCTCTCTCTCTCTCTCTCTCTCTCTCTCTCTATCGCTCCGCCGGCGAACGAGTCGCGTGATTCACAAATGGTAGAGCGATAAAGCGTATTCTTTCCGACAATCTTCCAGCCCTCGAGGGTTCGATCTCTCGCCCCATTCCAGATTGCGGAAACCCTTAACCCTCGGTGTGCCGCGGTGAGCGCGCTCAGGAAAGAAATAAACCTCCACAAGTGGAGACGGAACGGATAACGACAGGGAGATCGCATCGTATCTCATATATACAGGGTTGGCAAAAAGTCCGGAAACGGTCAAATATCTCGAAAAGGATCAACTGTAGCGAAAAATATGTAAGTAGCAAAGATGTAGGGCTTAATAAAATGTACCTAATGATGGCTAAAAATTTGACTTTGGCTGGAGAACGAGGGTCATACGAAGATCAAATTGAATTTTTTAAATTGGACCCCTCACTTTTTATTACATATTCTTGTAGCTTATTTCAAGGGCTTTCCAAAAACCTATAATAAAGTATTTTTCTATTAGGCATATTTAGAGTTATGAGGCTTGAAAGGATTTTGGTCTTTAACTGTTTCTGTTTCGTAAAAACGTATCACTGTCTTCTGAACGTTGGATTTAGAAATAAAATTGTTTCCTTATCGAAAATTTGGAGACCATATTAGATCATACGAAGAAGTAACTAATCTACACATTCAATGCTGCATATCCTGATCGCAATTTTATTTCTAAATCCACCGTTCAGAAGACAGTGATACGTTTTTACGAATCAGAAACAGTTAAAGACCAAAATCCTTTCAAGCCTCATAACTCTAAATATGCCTAATAAAAATATACTTTATTATAGGTTTTTGGAAAGCCCTTGAAATAAGCTACAAGAATATGTAATAAAAAGTGAGGGGTCCAATTTAAAAAATTCAATTTGATCTTCGTATGACCCTCGTCCTCCACCCAAAGTCAAATTTTTAGCCATCATTAGGTACATTTTATTAAGCCCTACATCTTTGCTACTTACATATTTTTCGCTACAGTTGATCCTTTTCGAGATATTTGACCGTTTCCGGACTTTTTGCCAACCTTGTATACACACACACACACACACACATCCATACATATATAGCACTTGCTCTCCCTCTCTCTCGTCTACAAATTATTTCAAGGTAGGAAAAACCGCGCGGTTAAGCGGCAAAAGAGAAACGCGGTACATTTCGGTCCTATTCAATTTTTTGCTCGATAAGACACAGAAATCCCTTTCGTCGGATTGCCGGGCGACGAGTGATCCGTTCGGAAAAAAAGCTTTCGCATCGGCAACAGCAACGGCAACGGCGCGGCGCGGCGCGGCTTCGACAAACCGGATCGTTATGCACGACTGCGAATCGATTATCGAAATGCGTCGCGTCGTCGAAGTATGCATATACGCGGGCTCTCTCGCCCATTGTCGTAGCACGCGACCGACGCCGCGTAATGCTCGCGCTTTCAACGCGGGAATATCGGCCGCCGCGTGGCGCGTGATTTAATGCGCTGCGCATTCGCGCGTGCGGCGTAAGAGGATTACGCCGTAAAAAACAAAACGGGAGGAAAAAGGAAGGCAACGGAAAAAAAAAATATATATATCGACGGCCCCGGCACAGTACCTACCCCTATTCTGCCCTAACTCCCCTGCCCCCCACCCCCCACCCTTCGCCCATGCCGAACTGCGATCACGGGCTATCGCTGGATTTTCGGCGTATCCTTCCCGCATTGAAAAATATCGCGTCTATATCAAATTCGAATTTTTAACTAACAGGCCAGATAAATAACTCGCGCGCGCGCGCGTAGTAGCGTCCGATTTGTGGCACCACGTACGCGCGTGCGCGCGCACCTACCCGCATTCTTATGCATGCGTATATCAGCGTGTACATAAACGCGTGCACACACATACGCACGATCAAATAGATTACACAAAGCGCATAGGATTTTATTCCACCGACGCTACGTACGGAATATTTCATCTGGATTTGGAATTTTTTGCCGCCGACGAAATCCACGCTTCTTTTATTCGAGCGTGTAACCTCTGCCCGGAGATACACGCATGATTTAGGACGGCACGGCTAGGCAATATGTCCATTTCAATTCCGCGTTGTACTTCGTCAAGCTGTTTGGGAAAAAATACCGCCGGCCATTCGATAGCACTCGTTATACGGTTTCGACCTTTCATTCGTTGAAATACCATATTCCGTGTACACACGTGTTCAACATTTCCGCCCCGCAATACGTACATTAATAAGTGCTGTTCGACGATTAAGCTCTATTTGCCAAATCGTGCCGTCGATTCGATCGCCACTTTTGGCTCAACATTTTTCGAGACTTGCGCCAGTTTTTGACGAAAAACGCACGAGCATAGAGAAAAAGAGAGAGTAGCATCGATGAATTCTATGTTAAGCTCCTTGCTTCCCGCCCCCCTCCCCAATACACACATACATCGTGCATGGTGCTTTGTTTACTGATAATCTTAGTTTTGAGTTACTGGTTTAAGAATTGTACTCTTCTGTTTTTGCCTGTCAAACGTGCCAGAATGATAGCTTTCGATATTATGGAGTTATTTGAGGTGGATCTAAATATGACATATTTGTGTGTGTATAACAATACAAACCCCACAAAGGCAAATAAAAATAATGCGTATAAAGCATCAGGATAAATGATATGTTTCGTCTTGAGAAACGTGAATTGTATTTAGGTAACCTATTTTACTCTACTCACTAATATACGACTTCTCGTTTACAAGACTCTCGTCTGAGAGACTAAAGGCTCTTTTACAATAGTCGTAATTAAACGCAATGTTCGTCGCAACAGTTAAGTCAACTTCAACGTTGCAACTGTGACGTTTATTTGGCATTGCAAGAACTAAGCGTTAGTAGTACTGCCTTTATGTGCCATTGATTGTAGACAAGGACGTCATTTTACCATACATTGCAATTTATATGGATTTATATAGATAGACGACGTTTACAACAATGTTTCGTTACCTGGCGACTACGACCGACAATGCAATCACTGTAAAAAGGGGCCTGAATATAAAAATGTCGTTTCTAACAAAGTTGTAAATATATTTAAACGTTTTTTATATAATAAATGCAAACTTTCTTGCTGTTAATAATTTCAATAATCTTAGCTTTGAATTGTCTGTTATTCTAGCTTCTTTTTTTCTATCAACTTGTGGAAAACTACGATGTTAAGTAAAACAAATAGGCATAATATCAATTTTACTGAACTATTAATAAGATGAAATATATTTAATGTAATTATATGTAAATTAAGGTTATACATTTATCCTTTTTCTCTTAGTAAAATAAATTCCTAGTCTTCCTTTGATCGCAAACTTTTGTTTCTCACGTTAATTTCATGTATCTTTGTTTATTGCCTAACTATCTATTCTCTAACTGTCTACCAGCCTACTATTCCAGATACTTTCTGCTTATAGTTTATATAGAGACTCGTTTATCTATTGTTCACTCACCTAAGGGTCTTTGTTTAAGATTTAAACCTGTTAAACGTGCCAGAATAATAGCTTTTGATATTGTGGAGTTATTTGAGGTGGATTTAAATATGACATATTTGTGTGTATAACAATACAAATCCCACAAAAGCAAATAAAAATAATGTGTATAAAGCATCAAGATAAATGATATGTTTCGTCTTGAGAAACGTGAATTGTATTTAGGTAACCTTACTCGATCCTTACCAGTAACGACTGACTCTTCGAACCGTCCAAAATCTTACACATATTAAAGTTGAAGTCATAGTCGTAAGTTAATGCGCGATGATTGATGTAAACGTGAGGCGCAGCCTTTACACCTACTAAACTCTGTCGGAAACGTTCAGCTTTGTGCTGACAAGTAAACCCAAGTGTTACACTTCGATTTTGATAAGCTTTTAACATACTGTAGTCTAAATAAGAGACACATATTGTTTTACAGCCGATAAGAAGGTGAAACCCTCTTGAAAAAATCGGTTTTAATATTTCTGAGCGAATATTATCGGGACGGTAAATAATACGAAAAAACATATTAAATAAAAGTTTTATGGGTTTTAATGAGCTTTATAACAATGCACTCAGATTTTAGAAAATTAAAGAGAGAAAAAGGGATTTCGGAAAAATGATATTTTCGAAAAATTTGAATGCGTTGTTAATAAAACTCATTAAACCCATAAAACTTTTATTTGAAACTTTTTTGTATTATTTACCATATTATTCGCTCAGAAATGTTAAAATCGACTTTTTTCAAGAGGGTGTTTCACCCTCTTACCGGCCGTACAAAACAATATGTGTCTCTTATTTAGACTTAGACTACAGCTCTATATTAAAACCTTATCAGAACCAGAATGTAACACTGAGGTATGTTTACTTGTGAGTCCCTTACGCCAAGAACACACAGAAAAACGTAAGCATTAAAAGTTAAACAGCAAGCAAATTGATAAACCGCAATCGATTGTTCTTCTTACGGTTCAAGAATAATCGATTGTGATCAGTCAATTTTCTTATTGCTTAAGTCTTACGTTTCTCAATGTGTCCGGGCCTTTAGGCCGGCAGCACACAGAAAAATGTAAGCAGTAAATAAATTGACCAACCACAGTCGATGATTCCTTTTAAGATTCAAAAATAATCGATTGTGATCAGTCAATTTTCTTATTGCTTAAGTCTTACTGCTGACATTTCTTTGTGTGTCCAGACCTTTACTCTCGTGTCTATCGACAACTGAAAAAGTGAGACAATGGGCGGCTGCCCGCACCTCAACTGTAACTCAATAGAGACTAACTACCCGCGTTTCGCTCTTGCCATAGAAAGATATCATATCTATTGCTAGCTGAATTGCTCACACGTCAAGGAAACGACTAATCCGTCCCTTTTTATCTCCTACATCTGTTCTTAAAAGCTCAACGTCTCCACTCGAGCGCTACATTGTTAAATATTGGAAGGTCAAATTTAAACAAATTTCTTGTATGTTATTTTGGACATTAATAAATTTGGGCATTCTAATCGAAATCTATACTGTATCTGGGAAAATCTTTGAAAATTTGTATGCGGAACTAAACCGCGGGTTTTCATCGGGAATATTTATATATTTATATATTATATATTTATATTTATATTTATATTATATTATATATATATATATATATATATATATATATATTATATTATATTATATATTTTTATCTCCATTCTAGACACATCTTTTTTTTTTTAGTTTGATATTTGTATTGCAATCTGTCTTGGGTGAAAGATATTTAACTATAGGTTTGTCACACCTGATATTGGACCTGAACGAACAGTGTTCATTAACACAGTCGCATTGCTATGACATCTATATTTTTTAGAGATCAGGGTTTAGTAGGCTAATCAGATTTTTAGTTGACTAGGTCTTGAGGCATCTTTCGTTTGAATCTCCTTTTGATGGTTAAGAGTCTCGAAAGTTGACTTGCTGACGGATTCGAGTGCCACACATATCTAAGACAAAAATGAAATTCCTGATCAATATCGTAGTGAGATAAATTCTGGAGCAAATTCGATTATTCTGGTATATCTGAGAAATAAATTCTGGAGCAAATTCGATTATTCTGGTATATCTGGGAAATAAATTCTGGAGCAAATTCGATTATTCTGGTATATCTGGGAAAATGTTAAATAATATTTAGTTATTTTTAACTATCATGTGTGTCAAAATTTACTATTTTAACACAAAACATGTGTTTAAAAAAACAACCACATCTAATCAACCTATTTAAAACAATATTAAGTCATTTTACTAAAACAAAAGTTACATTAACGTGCACATAATAAAAAATAAACTAAATTTTAGTCAAATTTAATAATCATTTCTTAAGTTAAATTATTTAACTCCATTATATTAGTTAAATTAACGACATATTTAGTAGGAGCAGTGGCGACTTATAGGAATGGTTAAAAATAACTCAAATTGAATATAATTTGACACTACGGATTTAACAGTGTATCACTTCTCGGAAACGATCGCGTTCGATGAATTCTAGCGCATTTACATGACACTCCTGCGAATTCTAGATTATATGTTTTTTTTTCTTTTATGTATGTCTCTTTTCTTCTCTACAGGATGCCCAATAAGTCACAGAGGAGCCACAGTGTGTAGGTAGATTAGATCAAACTGAACAAAAAATTCCCCTACCATTTTGTGAACAACAATTCTAAGTTAAATTAATCAAAAAAGATTCGTGAATAATCACGAGCTGTAATACGGAGCTGTAATAGCGACGTTTACCACTGTATGCTTGTATATGAGGTCTGAACAAAAAAATTCTTTATCATTTTGACCACGTACATGTTCAATTATTAATTAAAGAAGATTAGTGCATTATTTTGCACAACTGTATACTAATCTTTTTTTAATTAATAACTGAACATTTACGTGATCATATGAAAAATGGTAGAGGACTTTTTTGTTCAATTTGACCTAATATATAAGCATACAGCAGTCGCCATCATAGCTCATCTACCGTATAGCACGTGATCATTCATTTTCTTTGATTAATAACTCAAAATTTTACGTGGTTTTTCATAAAATGGTAGAGAAATTTTTTGTTTTGTTTGATCTAATCTATCTGTACACCGCGAATCCTCCGTGAGTTACCGGACATCCTGCCTCATTTAATGTATGCCTAAATTGTATCTTTGAACATATTCATACTTACTGTTGCATGCAACAGTGTGTACAGTTATACTGACAAGGAAACCCACACAAATGTCCGCCTCCGATTTTCATGAACTTGTAATATGTTGTACTTTAGATCAAAATAACATATACGTTTTTTATTATATGCACTCTTTCGCAAGTTTAGGGGGTAAAATAACCCTTTGAAGAAAATTGGTTTTTTCATTCAAAGGGAATATAATAAAAACTATAAGAGATAGAAAAAATATTTTGAATAAAAATTGAATGGTTTGAAGGGAACTTTACAGAAATTATTTTAATAATTATAGTAAGAAGAAGTAGTGGGGGAAATATTAACAAAAAATTTTTTCTCAAATAATTTCTATAAAGTACTCTTGTGAGTTATAATTCTGTCAAAGATTAATAATTAATTCCCGTATGACGTTTAGTGCACTTGTGAGGGTGTTATCCCAAAACGCTGAATAAATGTTGCTTTCTATCTTTTCCATCGACACACACAAAAGAGCTCGCGCTCATAGAATGGGCGGGCAATTACTGTTCGCGAGATTGGTCGGCGCGACGTGAAATTAAACACGCCGCGACGACGCGCGTCTCCATCACGGATTTTACGATCTCGCGCGTCTTCTCGACGTCTTACGTCGCGCGGATCGTCCGTCCGTGGGAAGGCCAACCCTTATGCAAGCTTTGGAGTGAAAGCACAGCAGCCCGGGATTAAAGCCCGCGCGCGCGCGCGTTCACCCTTTCCCTTCGCTTCGTTTGATCCGCGTCGCGTCCTCCTGGCGCCGGATTCGATCGATTCGTCTGTACGATATCTCGTAAACAGCGAACGCAGGGAGGAGGGTTTATTGTCGTAGAGGGAACCCTCTCGGGAGAAACGGCGGGGAAATATATAGCGGGAATGAGGAAGCAAGGAAGCGCTATATCGTGAATTAAGATCGCCATGGGTTTTGTATATCGGCGAGTCTCGCGATTGGTTTGCGAAAACAAGAGGAAATACAAATGCGTTATATATAATATTCCGCATAGAAATTTCCCAGATTTTCCCAACTATGGCATATATTCCCTGATCGTAATGCGCAAATTTTTTTCCAAAATCGGAAATTTCAGTCTTATCCCAAACATACGTTCTTTGTTTAATCTTCTACTGCCTTGTGACTCTGAAGTCACAATTAAGTTTCATCATTTTTTATCTGCAATATAAATGTTGTCTCTATCTCGATGTGACGTAAAAATCACAATATGGCTGCCTTTTTTTAATATGTTGGCAGCGATAGTAACTGTCCAACGTGACCTCAGAGAATCACTAATCTATTTTGATAAAATAAAAAATTAAAAAAGTAAAATTTCTCTATATATGTATCGAGTATTTTAGTTTTAAACATCCTATGTATATGAAAAAAAATTTTAACATGAAAAATTAATTTGGATGGTAAAGGATTAATATCAAAACAAGAATATTATGGAACTCGCGCTTTTTTCCGTCGGTAATGTCAGTATTCTTTTATTACAGAAAATCTCGTTTTCATATCAATATATAAATAAAAAATAAAAAGATAAAAAGTATTTTTAAAACACTGAGTATTTTACTGAAAAATAAAATTATCTGGAAAGTAATTCTAATATTTTGTTCAATTCTAACGTGAAATGGAAACCTGAAAGAATATTGGAAGAACTTTGGATATAAAATTGCACTTTTGAAACGTTACATTTCTAATTAAAACTCATAATTATATTCGGTAATCAGGCTGAATCCCACTTAGATCCCAAGAAATTTTCTATGCGGAAGAAATTTTATATGCACATGCGCATTGGAATACCATGCTAATGTTCAAATATATAGACAGTGAAACTTCGTTAATAAAAGATGAAACTTATTTCAAGTTATATGTTTCGCGCTACATTCTGTGAGGTAATTAAATTTCGCAAAAGCCTGCTTTCCCGAAAGTCAAGGAAGTCACCGGAGTAGTTGCTAGTGAAAATGGATTAAAGATTAATGTATTAAGGAGATGAGACGAGTGAAAGAGAGCGAGAGGGTGCTATCGTCCGTGCTTCATCGCACTCTTTTTCGCTTTCCCTCCGCTCCTCCACCTCCTCCTGCTCCTCCTTCTTCTTTCCCTACTCCCTCCGTTCTTCACCGGGAAACCAGGTGCATCCAAAGTGCAACGCTTACAATTCCTGACCGATGCTTCCGCGATAAAGCGGAGCGAGGCACGTCAATCTTGAAAAATGGCGAACGTGCGAGTTGCAGGCGTCGCGACGCCGCATGCGATCGTGACGAGCGGCCGCCGAAACTTTTCCGCTCGAGCCGGAAATTCCGCCGCTTCTTCTTTGCCTATTTTTCCCCCGCCCCGAGGAAAAAGGGCCTCGCGTGATTGACGAGATCGACATTACGGTGCCGGGTATCGAGAGATGACGAACGGCTTTTGCGGTATCGCGCCACTCTCGTTCCTGCTTCTCTCTCTCTCTCTCTCTCTCTCTCTCTCTCTCTCTCTCTCTCTCTCT
>NW_022639555.1:629658-636685 GCF_010583005.1 Odontomachus brunneus | reverse complement strand
CTCTCTCTCTCTCTCTCTCTCTCTCTCTCTCTCTCTCTCTCTCTCTCTCAACCGACCGACCAATCCTCTCTCATGCCGAAACAACCCTCGCTCGCAAATCGAGTCCTTCAGTTATCGATGCGTGAGCGATGTTTAACCGCGATCAATTGTGATCGTCGGACATGCTGCGACAATTAGCCATCGGAATCAAAAATGTCCGCTCGAAGTGAACGCGAAGCAAGGCACAATAACACGCGGAGAACACGGGAGTACACGTGAAATACCGCGCGAAGGTACGCCGTGATATCTCAAGAGATAGCGGGCGGATGTGAGAATTTAGATTGTGCAGAATGAGAAACTCCGGGACACCGCATCCTTGCGAGAGAAGGATAAGCGGAAGGAAGTCGGGGAGGAGCGATAAATGGCGATATAAAGTAGCAAAATCTGCGATCCGCGTTCTTCCGAGGTGAGAATAGAGCGCGGATAAGACGCCGGCCTAGGCCAGAGCACGAGGGAGAAATATAACCGACGAGGCGAGACGAAGGAAGGCGGAAGAACAGAGAGCGGCTAATTCGTTGCCAGAGGATGCGACGCACCAGTTACTACCGGTGCAACTTATTTCAGCGCGCAAAAACGCGTAGGCGGGCTTTCCCGGCTCAAACTAAACGCCACCGGAGTGCTCTTATTCCGAGTCTCCGACTCGCGCGTTTGCTTCCCTCCATTTAACACCGATCGAGCAAATCGCTCATATTTATCTACTAGGTGTTTCTTAGATATTGTCTAATGTTTTAAGAGTTGATTCTTGAGGTCAATTTATGAGAAAAACTCACCATTTGATTTCAAAGACCCTATTTCTCAGATACAATGTGTTGAAAATTATATACAAAATAAATAAGAAAAACTAGCTCAACAAAACAAAATTTTTACCAGTGCCAAAACTGAACGTACTTACAAGGGAAGTTCGCGAAACTGAAAATTTCAAAAAATGTGGACTTTTGCAGAAATAAAGTATATATGAACCTAATCACTAAGTTTTTTTTTATTCTGGCTTAAAGACAGCTGGAAGAGTGAAAATACTTGTTCAAAGAAAATCGAATTTTTCATATTTTTGCTAATATCTCTGAAAGTATAGGAGATATCGAAAAAATTTTAAGTACAAAATTTTATGGTATAATAATTATCTTATTAAAGAACCATAAATTTTTATAAAAGTGAGGGTGAAGGGAGGGATAGAGGAATAAAAATATTTTTTTAATTGTTGGTCAGATTGGTAAAAATAATTATATACCATAAAATTTGACATTTTTTCAAATTTCCCTATACTTTCAGAGATAGCAAAATTATGAAAAATTCGATTTTCTTTGAACAAGTTTTTTACCCTTCCAACTGTTTTTAAGCTAAAATAAACGTAACTTAGTAATTAGATTCATATATACTTTATTTCTGCAAAAGTTTAAATTCTTTTTTAATTTTCGGTCTCGTGAACTTCCTTTGTTAGCTAACGAGTTACGAGATAAAAATTAAATCTTGAATAAATCGCGCATCCTGCATTTACAAAATTAAACACATCAAAATATCGAAACACAAATAATTAATCCTAAACTCCTAAACCAATGGAAGTAAATATTTAAAAGCGCACAGTCAGTTTTATTTTTCATGTCATCAAACTCGAAGTAACAATTTAAAATGTTCAGCTGTCATTCATTATTTATTAAAAAATTGTCAATAAACGAACGTTCATATAAACAGAATTTAATTTTCAGACACAATATATATTTAGAACTTAATTTTTAGACACAATATTTATTTAGAAAATACATGCGTAGACGGGACAGATCTTTTCCCATCCCACAAGAAACCTAACCTAATCTCAAACTTAAGATGTAAGTTTTATATTGGCATACGTTATCAGAAGATATTCATATTTTTCAGACACAGTGTAGTTTATCATTTATACAATGATAACGTAGGCCAATATCCAAGGTAATGGATATAGATTATATAAATATAGGTTAGAATAGGCGCTTCGTTTTCTACACTACAACTATATTATTATATATACGTAAAAATTATTAACAAAAAATTAAATAGAAAGTATACAATTTTTGTATAACATGTAAAAACATGTTATACAAAAATTGTATAACATGTAAATATACATGTAAAAACATACATATAACATACATGTAAGTTTATAACATACATATAAGTTTATAGGAACATGTATAAGAAATACGCAATTCAAACCTGATCTAACCTAACCTATATTAGTATGAAATATATTCATATATAAATGTATATTTTGATAACGGACGCCAATGTCACAAGTCATGTTAGATTGGGTTAGGTTAATTTAGTTTTTTTCGAAGTGGGTTAAGTTGGACTTTCCCAAATGGGAGTGTAAGAAGAAGAGTAAAACCTTTCTTTTTGTAAGTTCTAATTCTCGTTTGTAATATAGGATGTATCAGACCACCTCTTTTATCCGGCAACCGAGTGTCATACGGAGATGAACCAAAATTTTTTATAGAAAACCTTACCACAAAACCTACCCTGTCCTACCTACAGAATCAATTGGTGCTATTACGATTTTTCGGAAAAAATTGGAAGTGATCGAAACTGAAAATAACTTCAAAATTTTAAATAGAAACATATCGAATGTGATATCGCTCAATAGGTCTCTGCAAAATAACAACTTTCATTAGAAACATTTTTTTTATTTCAACTATTAACCAAGAAAAATAAAGAAACCAAAAATTTCAAATACGTTAACACGTATTTTAATCCTTTTATTAGCCCTTGTTTTTCAGATCAAATGTTTTTATATACACGTTGTCAGAAAAATTACGTTTATTTTAGACAATTTCTTTTGTTAATAACTTATTAATAAAGAAACTTGCACCGCGATTGCGAAAAGTCACCTCTTGAAGGTCGTTTAAAGATATGACAATATATGTTAAGGACGAGATGATTGGAGGTGACTGTAAGATCTTTGAGACTATATGCTCGTATAAATTTTTTTCGTAAAGTATAGCTTTTCAAAAATTAACTTCTAAAATATTGAACAGCGCTTGAGAAATATCCCGCGTATTTCCTCTGATATATTTTTCTTCTTCCCTATTTTACATGGAAACAACGAATCTCCTTGAAAAATGTCATATCAATGAGGATAACCCGGAAGATTTAAATGTTTTTCCATGCGAAGAGACAAACCGATGGAGAAATTCAAGTTCCTTTCTTAATAATTCAAGACTAGGTACCGAATGGATTAAGAAAGTTAAAGGTTAAGAAATCCCCGGGCTGAAATATCACGGGCGACCTGAATACGAGACGGGGAAAAGGCGTAAAACCTCCGCGAGCGGGATCTGAGTTACCGCGCGGTGCGGAAATACTCGGGACCGCGAGATAACGAAAGTGTAATTTATTATTTCGTGACCGCGGAACAATAAAGAGCCGTTCCGGCGGAGATATACGACGGGCGGTAATTGAAATTAATAACCGACGGAGAAGCGGGAACGGAGACGGTGACGGCGCGCGCTTCGGGGATCTTAACGATAATTAAATCGGCTTTTAAATCCCGCTGAGATAGATGCTTACACCGCCGCGAGCGTTTGCGAAGGGGAGGAGCGGGGGGAGGGAGGTGAAAGGGGGTGTAAGCGTAGATAAAGTAGTCGTCGTACAAATGTGCTGTCGAAAAACTGCGTTTTTACCGTAAACCTGCAAACCGCCGCCGAAAAGTGGACGATTATGGCGACGTTAAGTCCGAATTAGTAGCTGCGTTCTCCACAATCCGCTTCGCGCGGAAAACGGAACATTTCGAAAGACCTGCTCACACGTGTGTATCTATGTGTGTGTGGGCAACCGCGTTTCAGCGATATAAATGTTTGTAAAATAATACAAAATTGCACAATTCTGTGGTGAAATTCCGCGTAAATAATATCTGTTTATCCCATAAATTCACTGGGATTCTTATGAAAAATTCAAAGCCGATGTTTTTATTCATATTTATGCACGTTTGAAGAACTTTTCTCCAAGATATAAACATTCATTAACCAAAGAAATACCAGTCTTGCCCAGTTAATGTATATTTATAACGTAAAATCATTATCTTATGCTTTGAATAAGCCTGAATAGAAATATAACGGATCGAGACAAAAGTTAGTATCTATCTAGTACAGGCTAGATAACATTTTCTAGCTCGTTACTAACTCGTTGCTAGCTGATTATCCGCTGAAATATAGAATCAGGTTCGTGATATAGCTGTTGTCTGACCATATTAAGCATATTAAGTACATATTAAACATATATTAAATATGTATTAAGTATGTATTAAGTATATGTATTAAATATGTATTTTAGAACAGATGGCACTGTTTCATCTAAAATATATAATCTAGCTATTATATCATCGCCACTATCATTTAAAAAAATTAGATAGCAAATAAAAATTGAAGATACGTTAATTTCATAAAAATTTCAAAGAAGCAGAATGGAGCGTGACATTACAACATTATTGGCTAGCAACTACTTATGATTTTTCATCTCATAACTGTAATTTCATTCGCTTAATCATTAGCTAACTTATTTATCTAGCCACCAAAAAAGTAAATGAGACATCACTAGTAGTAGTGTTAGACATAAATTCACTATTTCGTGACTAGACACCGACAAGGTTAAATTTCTAGGGAAGTTTTATTTTTCATTGTCTAAATGCGCATTTTCTACTCTCTAAATTTTTTGGGACAAAATTTCACTCGAAAAGTAGAGTGACAGCCGAGTCACTCGAATTCGAGTGATTTTTTCCACTCATATAGAGCGAATTTTCCACTCTGAATCATTGAGTGGATATTTTCACTCGAAATTGAAGAGTAAATCTGATATATTCCAATGTCAGGGAAATATATTCACTCCAATTGATTGAAACATTCACTCGGAGTAAAAACTCTCGGAGTAAACACTCTTAAGTGAAACATTCACTTTTGTAGTTTCGAGTGGCAGTATTTTCACTATCACCTTGAGTAAAAATAATACTATTACTTCTCATTCCAAGAAATTAAAGTGTAGAAAATCGTTTGCTTTTTCGAAATTAAATATCTTTTTTTAGGAAAAAGTTTAAGGAATCAGTGTCAAAAATTTTTAAAAGCTTACCTTCCATTTGGAGATTTATTTTCTAAAACATTTAGAGGTTTACCTCTGACATAATATCAAAAAATGTTATCAAACTATTCTAACTAACGCGACCTTCGCTTGGTATAAAAATAATAAAAAAAGATTGTCATAATCTGATAAGTAATATAAAAGTTATTAAATGCTTTTTAGATTTCAACTTCGAAGGTGAATATTCTAGCAAGGATGCGTTGCAGGAAAATAAATTATATGAATTTATTCTCACCCGATCTATACGAACCTGAGAAATTGCTTACTTTTGATAAAATACGCTGTATAAATTTCTACTTTAATATGACTATTCGTAAGTCTTATAAATTATAATATATTATTATATTATTAGAATGTTATATTATTTAACAAAAATAGCCTGCACGCGTAACTTTTTTTCGTCTTTTTCTCAGTGACCTACGAGAGGAAACGATCAATATTGAGGAAGTTATGCCTAACTGAATTATCGACTTCAAATTGTTCATAAAAGTCTTTACACAAATTTATCGAACCATCCAATTATTTATAATGCGACGGAATCGTGTGAATATCGCAGCGGTGAATTGCGTCTCCGTTAAAAAATCACTTTTGTCCCGTGTCTTCTGAATGAAAACAATGACTCGATTTCGGCGGAGCGCGAGAGTCCGTAACGGTGAATGATCCGATTTTTCTTCGGCGAAAATGCTCCTGTACACTTCGTGTCTGGCGGGACTAAATCATTCTGTTCGCTCTCTGCGAAAGACGTCAAACGTTCTTTCTTCGAAGAACAATAGACTAGAGCGCTTTCGCAGCAAGAAAACGACGCCATTCTCCTTCGTTCGCGTTGGCGCGCGCGGCTCTATTAAGAAGAAGCTCGCCGAAGTAACAATATAGACTCGCGGAGGAGGTTCCCGGGTCGCCCGTGGCAGTTTCCCTAAGTACTTAGGAGGTAATACAACAAGAAGCGTTAATTGATCCTATAGAACGACTAAATTAGTCGGTAAATTTGTTTAAAAAAGCCCCGACCGAGAGGACGAGAGACTTCAGTATCTTTGAAATTGTTTCCCGTCCCGCGCGATTCGTATTTCGGAAACATGCGCGTTGTATAGGTATACATTCAACTTGTTCGATCTCAAATTCTCGTGACGAGGGTGAGCTTCCGCTGAACCTATAAGGGAAGTTTCCCGCGCCGGAAGTGGTTGGCCCGGGCGACCCTAGAGCGATCTTCCTACGGAAGAATCCGAAGACTCGCTCCGGATCGGGAGCTCGTTCGCTCGCTCGCTCGCTGAGATTGAAATCCTGAGGGACGGTAACGCGTCTCTCCTCTCTCTCTCTCTTACGCCGATACGTAGAAATACATCCTGCGTGCTCTCCTCCGGTTCTGCGGCTGCCGCGTCCCCGTCTTCCCCCCGCTTAGAGAAATGGTTACCGGAGGCTGCGCGACGGACGACGACGGGGTAGAAGGGGGCTTCGCGCCGAAATATATTCAGACGACATTTACAAGCCAAATTGAAGGGAATAGAGAGGTGCCGTCGCGCGCGCCGTGCGAGCGCGCCAGCACGAAAGACAAATTGATTTTGAAATGGCGGGAGAGAGGAGAACACGTCGAGAGAGAAGAGGGTGGCAAGGCGGAAGGGAGGGAGGGAGGGAGGGAGGGTGACTGGATAGACACGGGGTTGGGCGGACCGAAGAAGGTGCAACCGAGGTTGCCGCCGAACGATCCGGCAGCGCGCGCCACGCGGTATTTGACAATTATTCAAATTACGGAGAGAAATCCATTGGAACGCCAGCAAAATCACAAGCAACGCGCGCCTCCTCCACTCCATTCCGCGCTCTCTCTCTCTCCCCCTCTCCCCCCCCCTCTCTCTCTCTCTCTCTCTCTCTCTCTCTCTCTCTCTCTCTCTCTCTCTCTCTC
>NW_022639555.1:623864-629067 GCF_010583005.1 Odontomachus brunneus | reverse complement strand
TCTCTCTCTCCCCTCTCTCTCTCTCTCTCTCTCTCTTCTTCCCTTTTCCCCTTTCTCCCTCTCTTTTTCGCGAATGCCTTCCGTGCGCGTAGATCGCGAGACTTCGGTAACCGAAGTTCCAGCTCAGCAACGTCGGATGCGAGACAAATCGCTCAGGGATAACGGAGCGAGAAGTTTTCTCGGCACCGAGAAGGGCCGGCGAGATTCGACGCAAAATCTCGAAGGCGCTCTCGTGACGATTAGCGACAAAGAATGACAGCAGTGATAAGAATCGCGAGAACGGCTCGTAGCACGATAACATCGAGTGATGACAATAACGATATGAATATCTCTTCGCGATGGTCCTTGGTGGAAACGTGCGACGGCGGCAAAAATGCGATGAGACCCGCGTAGAAAATTTCCTGAGATCTATATAATGGGATTCAATCCGATTTCTAATCTTAATAATTTTGGCAGGAATTTGACCATTCTAATTGGAATCTGCGCTTCATCCGGGAAAATTGTGAGAGAGGTTTTGAGACTTCTATATGCGGGAAAAAAGTTTCTATTTCTGTTTCAATTCTATACAGAAAATCTATTTGAGTCAAGAATGGGATTCCAAATTAGTATTGTACCCAATTTTGGGACCAATTTAGACATTCTGACCGAAATTTACGCTGTATCTGGAAAAATCTTGGAACATTCCTGTGCAGGATATTATTAACTGAAATAAAGCGCGAGTTTCCATAGTATTTTTATTTTCAACAGAGAATTCATATCTGGGACAAGAGTGGCATTCCTAATTGACATTGAAGTGATTTTACCAATTTTTCAACAAATATGTGCAATCTAATCGAAATCTATACCGTATTTGAGAAAATATTGGGAAATTTCTATGCGGAGAGTTGTCCCTTTACGAATTTCAAAGGCTAAATTTTTATTTCTGTGCGAGTGAGGCGAGCGTCCGATCGTTTTAAAACTTTGACGAAATTTGCGTTCGATTAACTCTCTATTTTGTTTCGTTTAACCTACCCGATCGTGCGTGCCGGCGTAAACAGGGCCGCGCGCGAACATCAAATATTTAAGCTGAAAATCGTACGCGGGAGAAGGGAGTGCAGGGCGAGGAGAAAGTGCGGGGGTCCACGAAGCGTGCGGGGGTCGGATTAATCGAAGGTCGCGCGATTAACGCGCGGCGCGATCGACTTATTGTTATTCGGCGCGCACGCCGTCCTTTCGTCCTCGCCATTATAAACAGCGGGCAAATTTGGATTACGATATTAGAAACTTCCGCTAATCAGGCCGAGCACTTAACTCGATGGGTCAATATAACCGCGCGCCGGCCAATTCGAATGCGTCACACCGAGGGTGTTGCCGGCCAATGTTAACTCGCTAAGGCAAACCCCGCGCGGCCGCGACAGTCGGAATAATTGTAGCCGATGACCCGAAATGCCGCTATTTCGGTAAATTCTAACGCGGGTCCGCCCGCTTGTCCGCCCGCTCGTACATGTGTGTCCTCCTCCTCCCCCGTCCACATCGCTTTGCGCCGAATGCACGCCGAATCCGAGCGGAGATAGCGTGGCGAATGTTTCGCGGATTTTCGCATATCGTGGACCGGGAACATGAAACAGTGTCCTTGGCTCCTGAAGCGTTGGGAAACTTTGGTGCACTTTATCAGAGGGCTGCAGGTCCATCTGTGCATTCTGTGTCCCTTCATAAGGGGGAGAGAAAGAGAGACAATGTTTTACAAGGGAAGTTCGCGGAACCGAAAATTTGAAAAAATTTGAACTTTTACAGAAATAAAGTATATATGAACCTAATCACTAAGTTATTTTTTATTTTTTAAAAACAAGAAGGGTGAAAACACCTATTCAAAGAAAATCAAAATTTTCATATTTTCGCTAATATCTCTGAAAGTATAGGAGATATTTTAGTATAGGAAAGTATAGGAGAAATGTTAAATACAAAATTTTATGGTATATAATTATCTTATTAATGAACCATAAATTTTTATAAAAGTGAGGGTGAAGGGAGGGGTAGAGGAATAAAAATATTTTTCTTTAAATTGTTGGTCAGATTGGTAAAGATAATTATATACCATAAAATTTTGTACTTAACATTTTTTCAATATCTCCTATACTTTCAGAGATATTAGTAAAAATATGAAAAATTCGATTTTCTTTGAACAGATGTTTTCACCCTTCCAGCTGTTTTTAAGCTAAAATGAAAAATAACTTAGTGATTAGGTTTATATACTTTATTTCTACAAAAGTTCAAATTTTTTTGAATTTTCGATTTCGCGAACTTCCCTTATTAGTGAATATTATGCTATAAAAACATTGCTACTATACTTATTAATTATATATTTCAAATTTGAATTAAATATTACGCATCCAGTTCGTAATATGTTAACCGACCAATTCCCCACTTGGAGAAATTATCCAGTAAAAAATTAACAAACGGATATTTTAGATCAAATTCTAATCAGTTTTTATATTCAATCAGGATATTCGATTAAATTTTATCGGATACTTCCGGTCATATAATGGCAATTCATCAAATAAGCCGATCAAAAAGTTATGAACCGACATTTCTCATCAGATGTTTCTTGATCGGATATAAAAATTTATCGATATTTTAATCGGAAATGTCCGTTTGTTAATTTTTTATTGAATAATTTCTCTCAGTGCCTCTAAAAGGCGTAGCTTCACGTTTGCATAACATTTTTCCACACTCCACTTAGTCACCCTGCCAATGCCAAAACGATCGAAATTTATCACAACATTTAGTATTACTTCTGTACTAATTACTCTAGTCCTAGTATTGGTGCTTCAATTGTTTAGCAGAAAATTGCGACCAAAGTGGAACGGGAGACTACCTTAACAGTCAAGCTAGTTTCTCCTCCTGCTTATACTAATAAAATGTTACAACTAAACAAACGAATATGCCCGAATTATGTGCTATTTATGTGCTTTCAGAAAGCGAAAAAACATTTTTGAAAAATAAAGTACATTTGTAAAATGATAATGTCGCGACATTGATTAAATCGGAAAAATATCATAAGGATATCATTTTAGAATAAAAGTTTTTAGAATAGTTTGAAAGTGAATACTTCACAAAAGATTTTTTTATACTTTGAAAATAATCTTGATATTAAAACGTATATCAGGATAAAAAGTAAAATATCTCAAAAAATGTTCACTATTCGATGACTTTACTCCAAGACTTATGGACTTATGGACTTATGGACTTATGGACCCTTATTAATAATCAAACGAATCATGTAAAAAAAGCTTATATCATTTAAAAAATTAAATTTGACCTTGACAGTTTTTTAAAATCAATTTTAGAATCATATAAATATTATCATCTTATTTTTTCCTCAAAATGTTAGAATTCTAGAAAAATTCTAGAATTTTAATCTGAAACACTTATTTTCTTTAATTTCATATCTTTCTTTAATTTCTGAGATATTTTAAGTGTACATTTAAAATGACCACACATTGTCTACTTTTCCAACCGAAAAGAGAGTTCAGCGTCAATTTTACTTTCAATTTCCTATTAAACCGGTTGAAGCACAAAAGCCGGGACGAGGGAAACTAATTAGCATATAAATATCACTAAATGTTGCAATATTTCCTAATCGTTTTAAGTTGACAGAGGGGGGAGAAGGCTAGCTAACTCTCTCTCTCTCTCTAGCTTTATAGAGGTCTTTTCTGCTCATTTTGATAAATATCAAAAAATATTTTTGATGTTCTTATTAATTACATGTTTTAATTTTGAATATCACAACATTACATATCCGATTCGCAGTATCATTTAGTTATTCACTTCAACCCTGAAAACATTTCAAGTCGATACAAACGTCAAACTTATTGGTATGTTTCTTCACCAAATCGTCAAACGTTGTTGGCAAAACTGTTTCTCATGATACTAAGCAGAATTTTTATCTTATCATTACGCGGAAAAAAATATTTGCTAATATATGGACAACTAAAATTATTAATTGCTCCTGCAGTTAATATTTTTAGTTGTCCATATATTAGCAAATCTTTTTTGTCCGTGTAGTTGTAGTGATAAAAATCAGTGAATTCTTGGCACCCGTCATCTCTTCTATTCTGAGGCTGACCACTGCAATTGATTAATATTGCACCTCCTTATCATAAAAGTGGAATATACAAAAAATTCTTGCGCATTATTACAAGTAGAAAATTATTAGAATACAAACTGCAGTTACACTAAAGGTAATGCAGCATACGAAAGAATTGTTTCTTTGAGACAACATTGATTTCTCGAAAATGGTTTTGATTGGCAAATTATGAAAAGAATCGAACATCATTTTTGCATTGCTAAGAGTGATAATGTCTGGGGAAAAGAATATTTTGCGAATAGAATTAACATGAGATTCGAAGGATTAAACGGCAGCTCCGTGTTTAGATAACGCTTCTCCGTTCGTTTTGCGCACCGCGTCGCGCGGACGACCATCGTTTCTCCGTACGTGAACTTTCCTCGTATGAAGAAGAAGAACAAGGATTGTTTTCGCCGCTTCCAAGAGAACGCGGGCCACCGGAACGCGCGCGACTCGAGAACTCCTCGCGCCCGGGGGTTCGCAAATAAACATCCTCCGCGCGGTGCTCTCGCACTTAGTCGATATGGCTCGGAAACCTCGTTAGAACGGCCGAAGTGGCTTCAACCCCGACAGTCACGAAGAACAATTTACATGCCGCGCGTAGCACGCCGGCATACCGGCAAAGCAAAGCGGCGGCGACGTCTAAGCCCACCCCCTCCGCACGCGCGCGTCAATCAAGCCGATGTTGGGAGGGTTACCGCCGCCGCCGCCGCCTCACGTAAGTGTTTATTTCTGTGTGGGTGCGCCGAGGCCCATAGGCACGTAGCAAATATCTACACGGGCACGCGCGTCGCTCCGCACATATGTGACGCCTATGTAAACCACCGGAGAGAGTTACGTGGCGCCGTGGTGTGGCGTGGCGTGTGGCGTGCGGCGCGAGTATCCACGCGAGTATCCCAGCTGTCTGCGAGGCCGCACGCCGAATGCAAAGCAAAAACGCGCTTAGGTATGTAGTGGTAGCGAGTAGCGAACACGGTAACGGGAGTTAATCCCTACAAGCCGAATATTTACTGACGCGATTGTTAAACGCATACCGGAAGCTCATCGCATCTCGTAATATGCGGTTATCTCTGATCTCTCTCTCTCTCTCTCTCTCTC
>NW_022639555.1:615884-622639 GCF_010583005.1 Odontomachus brunneus | reverse complement strand
TCTCTCTCTCTCTCTCTCTCTCTCTCTCTCTCTCGCTCTCTCTCTCTCGCTCTCTCGCTCGCTCGCTCGCTCGCTCATTCCCGTTACAACTCCTCCGATTAAATAGTAGTTTTACACAAAGGGCGTTCATACAGATATGCGTTTGACGTACATATCGAGATTGTATAGCCGGACAACGCGAAATTCAGTCCGCCGGCGCGTTCCGAGTCGTCGGTTAGTTAAGCAAATCGCACCGATACATAATGAGAATTATTCGTATCGAGCGGGACAAGTGTTGGTATTGTGTTCGGTGGTTACCCGGGAGTCGCTGCGCGGCCGTCAATTAACGTGGACTCGCGCGATTTGCGCTTTCTACAATTACGCATATTGTTTCCGTAGCGTTCGTGTTTCCCCAAGAGGGCGGGAAGGGGAGAGAGAGGGTGGAGGAGAGGGACGCGAGTTTACACGCACGTTTACACGCGCTGCTACGAACCTGCGTGCGTGCTTGCCGTGCTTGTGTGCGTGCACGCGTGCGTGCGTGCGTGCGTGCGTGCGTGCGTGCGTGCGTGCGTGCATCGAATGTGCGCGGCATGCGTCCGCCGAACACGCACGATCGACGAGGACGACACCTTGTTCGGCTGCTCTCTCCCCGATAATTAACGCCCGCCACATGCCGCGGTCATTAATTCGCCGATTCTACACGCCGGTATGCCCGGTATGTCTTTGATGACACGTGACAGCCATGCAAGGCGAGGAGGTAAAGCCCCATTGGCTTCCCCTACGGGCGCGCGCTATTTCTCCAGGCCGAAGGAGAGTGAGGTTGTCTAATTAACACCGCCCGTGTCAACCCCACCGACGACGAGGAATTAAGTGCACGGCTTCCGGAATCTTTGCTCGTGATTGACTTGAGTTGACTTGAGAATCACGTCCGATGTCTCATTGAAAAGAAAATTTAGTTATAACCATCGAGTTTAAATAATTGTTAGAAGCTTTGGTAAAACAGTTTCAACTAAACGAGAGTTGAATTAAGGGGCTATAATTAAATAATTTAAACTAATAAAACTACAAACTCTTCCTGAGTGTATCAATATTTAACATAAAGGACAATTAGAGTTCAAGCACAGGTTGATTAGTGCTATTAAAACTATTAAAAAATAGTGACCCAATCTCACAAAGAGACGAAATTTATTACTTATCAAACGCGTAAGTAATAAATTTCGTCTCTTTGTGAGATTGGGTCACTATTTTTTAATAGTTTTAATAGCACTAATCAACCTGTGCTTGAACTCTAATTGTCCTTTATGTTAAATATTAAATAATTTAATAAGTATTAACCTCCCCCTCCGGATAATTTTAATAAACCTTGATATTTGTTGCTAAAACTTAGTAGTCATTATCAATTTATGTGATATGTATTATCAAACAATTTGTCTGTTTGCTAACGTGTCTAAAAACAAATTCACTCAGCAAACTTTTTCTATTCCAGCAACACAAACTGTTTCTATTCTAGTAACAAATAATCGAAACATTGATAATGCAAATTCTTTTGCTGTTACTGTTGTAGTATATAATAGTAACGACGGTTGTGTTTCGTAACAACAGCAAGATTACACTGTAAAAACTGATGTGTTAAACTTAACATTTCATGTGTCTCAAGTCATCCACTCTCATTTATGTGTAAATATAACACAAAACAAATGCGGTAAAAAGTAACACGCATAATATGTAAAAAATTAACACTAGAATACCGTCAGGAATCATAGTTTGTGTTAAATTGACGTGTGCATAATGTTAAATTAACTAAATTAAAACGTTACTTTAACATTTGAGAGAAGTATTAATCTACGGTTTTGATGAAATGAAAATGTTAAATGGACATAATCTATGTCTGACATATTAAATACGTCAATTTAACACATTCCTGTGATTCCTAACGGTATTCAAGTGTTAAATTCTTGTGTTCATTTTTTCCATATTATGCGTATTACTTTTTAACATATTTGTTTTGTGTAAAATTTACACATAAATGAGAGTGGATAATTTGGGACATGAAATGTGTTAAATTTAACACATCAGCTTTTACGATGTAGTTTTTCCCGTGTATAAATAATGTATATTCTCTGTGTGTGTATTTATGTGTGTACTGTATATTTTCGTCTTCATTTTTATAATACTTATTTTTATAAATACTCTCTCTCTCTCTTCCCCCCTCTCTTCTTCTCACCTTTTCTCCCTCCACTTCTCCCCCCTTTTCTCTTTCTCTCTCTGTAATTTTCTGTTTTTCTTCACTTATACAATATTACACGCGCCGTTGTATCGTAATGGTCGACGAGGAAAGTTTATCAAACGATGAACGTAACAATTCAGCTACTCATCGATCGACGCAACTTCAACGGACGCGGCGTTATCGACGTTAGAATTACCCCCTCCTCGCAGCAGTTTTAAGCGCGTAAACTTAAGGGCTCTCGCGTCGAGCGAGGTCTTCGCAGTGCGGCATCGATAGTGAAATGAATAATGAGAGATAATCGGATTACATCGAACTGTGTAACTGTAATTGACGCATAACAGGATTACTTCTTCAACGACGAAGAATGGTGATGGCGCGCGAGCGGTTTGAGAGAGAAAGGAGGGGGACGGAAATTCCACGCAGCGGGAAGCCACGAATTTATATTCGAGCGATACACTCGACAACAGTTCGTAATTGAGAATCGCCGTGCCGCGCTTCGTCCGTCCGTTACTCCGCGTAACGTCCTTTGCCGTTCGAGACGAGTTACTTCCCCGTGTAATTACGAACAGCTAATTATTCGCGCACGGAAATAATTAATTCCGGGACGAGCCCTGCCCTCCCGACTTCCCCCTCCGCGTCATCACGACGCCGCTATTGCGCGCGTCGTGGCGCGCCGTAAATAAAAAGGAGAAAGGGGAGGGAAGGAGAGAAAAAAAAAGGAAACGGGGGAGCGCGGGATTATGCCTAAGACGGGGAGATTCGTGGCCGGACGGATGCAATATCGGTCGCGTTTCTTTTTCTCCGCTCGCCGGCGAGGGGGACAGAGGGGGAGGGAGGTGGCCGAGATCGCGCTTAACTCGCGCGAAATCACGGCCGACTTATCACGCTCGCAGGGAAAGGGACGAGATTACGAGTGACATAAAAAAGAAAAGCACGCCGGGGAGGAGGAGTGAGTCAGTCCTTTGCGCACTAAGGGAATACATTTTTTTCATTTTTGCGGATCAGCAAACGAACCGGTGCTCTCTCTGTACCGCGTGTAAAAGAAAAGAAAACTTCGACTTTTCCCCACCGACGGGTTATATCCCCCGCTGCAATATCGGGACACTTTCGCCCGAAATTCGCACCCCGAGTCCTGCCCTCGAGAAGAAGGCGATAGCTGCACAAGGAAACGTCCGCAGGGAAACGTCCAAGGCGGCGAATTGAAAATTAATTCCCTAATGAGCGGCGCGACCATGCAACGTTGCATTATGCAGGAGCTACGTTCCCGCTTCACCGGAGCATTCTTCGAGCACGCTTTTTAATCCGAAGGCCACTCGTGAGGACTAAATATTCCATGTACCTTCGTACAGTCGTTTTAAAAATGAAGCGATCGCATTGTTGTCCCGCACTTTCTCTCTTTCTCTCTGGAATAATCTCCCCGATTCTATTAAACCTTTGAATTCCGAATTAATTCCATTCGTAAAATAACTTTTCTCCTCTATGCATTATCGTTGCTAACAGAAATTATTCTGACGTTTTCTTCATAATTTTTCAATCAACCATTTTGAAGAAATCGAAATGTTGTTTCAGAATAACAATTCTTTGATATGCTGCATTATCTTCAGTGCAAACCATACTCTGCATAATAACAATTTTCTATTTTTCATATACTGTACTAATTCACGAAAATATTTTAACTAACAGTGAGATTTGAAACGGCACATAAAGAGCAAGCACGGATGTCTTAGTGCTATTAAATATTAATATTAATAAATTAATTAATGTATTAATTAATTTTAATAAAAAATATATATAAAAATTGGGACTCAAGGATCGGTCTAAGTATGGAAAGTTGATTCTCCGCGTACGTTAATCGAAGAAAAAATTTCGATACGTGCGTTTAACATACTGGACAATTTTATCCTCCCACAATCATATTAATATTAAAAAAGTAATATTAGTATTTAATAGCACTAAGACATCCGTGCTTGCTCCTTATGTGCCGTTTCAAATCTCACTGTTAGTTAATCTATTCGAGGAGCTTTCTATTATTTCGAAAATATTTTATATAATCCACTTTTGTGATAGGTAAGTGAAATATTAGTAAATTGCACTTATTTACTGAAACTTAACTTAACTTTGTAGTAGGAGAAACGTGTGTCGAGAATTTATTTTATTTTATTACTATAACTAGATAAAATAAAAATTCTTCCTAGAGTCATGAGAGACAATGTTGCCAAGAATTTTTAACAATTTGGTGGAGAACGATTAGTTTGATGTCGTATCGATTTGAACTAAGCGTTGGCTCAAGGCAAAATAACATAAACGATTAGAACATCAAAGAATTTGGTTTAATTCAAACTTAAATCATATCTATCTTTTACTATCAAATTACATCATACCTATCTTTTATTATCAAATACTCGGAACAAAATTGCAATCTCTCTTCAAAATCAAATTGCGCCTCATTTTTATTTAATTAATAGACAGTTTGAATTCGCGACTTTAATTGTCCATTTTGCGGCATGAAGAAGATGATAATTATTTTGCCTGAAATTGAACTTGAAATTGAACCCGATGTTACATTGTATATTTGAAGAAAATTTACCTTTTAATAATAAAGTAGTCGCGTCTCAATCATATTTTCGACGAATTTGAGTCTATAGAATGCCTACTGATTCGCTAATCTTCTTTGATTAATAATGATTAATAATAACTTGAAAGTTTACAGACATGATTGTTTGAAAAGTGGTAGAGGAATTTTTTGTTTAATTTGACCTAATTAACTTACACGTGTGTTATCGCGTCAGATCCTGTACATAGAAAATAAAAACTCGGCTATTCATTGACAAATCTACAGTCGTGGAACGAATCTACAGAACTCGTCCCATAACGTCGCATGCACTTATTCGCTAATAGCTCGCTTTAGTTTTTAACCCTAATCGCTACCTGCACACATGCGTTGTCGTGTCAGATGTTCTGTATATTACACATTCAGTACTGATGTCGATGTCGCGGACTAAACGTCTCTTTTTCAACAATATAAATTTAAGTAGGACAATCCGTAAGCACTAAGTGCATAGATTAAATTATATAACGAGAATTAAGTGTGTCAATAAATAAAACGTCAGCTCGCGCCAGTGCATGCATCTCGTATGCTTCACGATCACAATATAGTACATCCTACAGATGAACGTGCCTATAACCGATGCGCTTCAGTGAACGCAACGTCCAGGTTTCCGTTGGGTTACTCATCGCAGTAGTGGATCTGTGAATGAATAATTAGGAGCAACTCGCGCAACCTATTATACAGGGTGATACAGGACCTCCGCGACAAACTCTGAGGAACGATAGATCTCACAGAGAGAACCATTTTCTGTCAAGCAATCCGTACCTTCTGACGCGTCGTTCAGAAGTTATGCAACTCTATTTAGAACGCATCGTGGCCAGCGCGATTGCCTGACTCAACGATCATTGATTTTTTTCTTTAGGGACATGTAAAGAGTGTATCTAACGCCGCCCCAATTGAGACCAGAAAGAAACTGATTTGGTCAAAAGCACCGAATACGCGCTGCTTTTGACCAACACAGACCTCAAATGTTTGATGGAGTCCGACGATCAATGTTACGACGGTGTTATGAATCAGATTCAGGATAGACACTTTAAACACCTTCTGTACACTATAAGCAAGTGTATTTGAAACAATAAATGAATAATTTATTTCATAATTGTAACAAATCTTACCTAAGACTTGTCTGCGCGGTAGCTTCTAAACGACGCGTCTTTTTGTCAGAGAACGTGACCCAGATAGACAGATGTATGTAAATGTTGCAGTAACTTTACGGTGCGTAGAATCATGCAATGCATAAAGGTTACATCCCTTATGAGCCTATCACATGTTAGTCATATGTACAACATATAATGACGAAATAGAAATACGAAAAAAAATCTTAATTTTTACTCAAAACAATGTGTCATTCAGTTTACTGGCAAATACAGACATATTTTGGTAATTAGTTGTCTCACTCAATATAGAACAACTTAATGTAAAGTTTACATCGTGTCCATAAAATTGTTTCTTTTTTTAGATTTAGTATATTTACATCATATAGACATCATGCTTTGATTATTATACAAGATGAGGAAAAAGTATGGGAATCCTGAAAAATCTAAAAAAATATAAATTTTATAGAAAAATGTTTCAAATAAAAGTTGTAGAATTTAAAAAGGTCTATTCGATAGTCTCATCAGTTTGACTCTGGCTGGCGTCGTTAAGGTGAAGTCAAAGTCACCTTGAATTTTTCAAATGGAACACCCCATATATTATTACATGTTCTTATAGCTTATTTCGAGAGCTTTCCAAAACACTACAATAAAATATTTTTTCGTTAAGAACTTTTCGAGTAATAACACTTGAAATTTCCAGCACTTTGACATAGAATACAAAATATCTCGTAAAATATTCATCTTTCGATTATCTTGCTTAATACTTTTTTGCACAGAATAATGAGACAAATTAATTGGCTTTAAAAAAGCACAAAAAATTTTTTATATTTGTTATGTAAAAAAT
>NW_022639555.1:612529-615874 GCF_010583005.1 Odontomachus brunneus | reverse complement strand
AGAATCATGCAATGCATAAAGGTTACATCCCTTATGAGCCTATCACATGTTAGTCATATGTACAACATATAATGACGAAATAGAAATACGAAAAAAAATCTTAATTTTTACTCAAAACAATGTGTCATTCAGTTTACTGGCAAATACAGACATATTTTGGTAATTAGTTGTCTCACTCAATATAGAACAACTTAATGTAAAGTTTACATCGTGTCCATAAAATTGTTTCTTTTTTTAGATTTAGTATATTTACATCATATAGACATCATGCTTTGATTATTATACAAGATGAGGAAAAAGTATGGGAATCCTGAAAAATCTAAAAAAATATAAATTTTATAGAAAAATGTTTCAAATAAAAGTTGTAGAATTTAAAAAGGTCTATTCGATAGTCTCATCAGTTTGACTCTGGCTGGCGTCGTTAAGGTGAAGTCAAAGTCACCTTGAATTTTTCAAATGGAACACCCCATATATTATTACATGTTCTTATAGCTTATTTCGAGAGCTTTCCAAAACACTACAATAAAATATTTTTTCGTTAAGAACTTTTCGAGTAATAACACTTGAAATTTCCAGCACTTTGACATAGAATACAAAATATCTCGTAAAATATTCATCTTTCGATTATCTTGCTTAATACTTTTTTGCACAGAATAATGAGACAAATTAATTGGCTTTAAAAAAGCACAAAAAATTTTTTATATTTGTTATGTAAAAAATTTTTTTTGTTTTTTTTTAAGCCAATTAATTTGTCTCATTATTCTGTGCAAAAAAGTATTAAGGCAAGATAATCGAAAGATGAATATTTTACGAGATATTTTGTATTCTATGTCAAAGCGCTGGAAATTTCAAGTGTTATTACTCGAAAAATTCTTAACGAAAAAATATTTTATTATAGTGTTTTGTAAAGCTCTCAAGATAAGCTATAAGAATACGTAATAACATATAGAGTGTTCTATTTAAAAAATTCAAGGTGACTTCACCTTAACGATGTCAGCCAGACTCAAACTGATGAGACTTTTGAATAGACCTTTTTAAGTCCTACAACTTTTATTTGAAATATTTTTCTGTAAAACTTATATTTTTTTAGATTTTTCAGGGTTTCCATACTTTTTCCTCACCCTGTATATATAGTGTGCTGCCTCACTCAAGGAGTTAGGATCTCCTGTTTTATCGATCATTGTTTCAAGAATCAAAGTTTCGAACCTCAAACAGGAATCGATGTATTAAAATCGATATCTGTATACTTCATATTGACATAACGTATACCTTCTTTTATGCGACACAAACAAGTGGTTTATATTCAATCATATTTACCGCATACAATTACCTCACACATTGATTACAAAATGCCATCACGAATTGAGATAAAATATTTCGTTAAATATGATTTAAAATTTTTAATGGTACAATTTCATAAATATTACATGACAAATTGCGGGTAACTTTTAGTTAATTCATTGCTGCATGAACGTAACAAAAAATTGTAATCATTGCATGATATAAATGTAATGCTTCATTTAATATAAGTATATGCATCTCCATATATATAATAAATATTTTGTAAAGTTATCATAAATCGATTACCGCACATCGTGACGATCACGAAAGTTTATCTGGGGAGTTACCTGATAAAAAATGATCTTCCCTGCGACGGTTCCTTAGAATTTATCGCAGAGAGTGAATCGTACATTATCTACATATATTGTAACACGCAATTATACAAGCGTAGTTACGTAAATTTCCAGTAACATAATTTTATATTACAAAAGATCAACGTTTTAGTTAAAAATTACATTTTTTCGCAATTTTTCTTATTAATTTAATTGAAACTATAAGTAATCTATTAATTTTATTTCTAATTAAGAGAGAGAGTGAGTTAATAGTAACATCTTTTGCTTCTTATATAATGTACTTGACAACATGATGTTCGTATGCGGAAGTTGTAGTACGAGCTCTGCAAGGCTAATTCCTTACGGGATTCAATGCACGAGATTCACGCGCGTAAGATATTTAGATGTAATTACCACTTTCTTAGCTACTCAAGCCAATATACGTCTCTAATTTTAATTAATAAATTTGTATCTCACAAGGAACATGCACATTTTACCTGTCATAGTCAACTCTTAGCAATGACAGCAAAACGATTAGCCTTTCAGCTAAATTCGAATCGGCTACTGAGATTTAGTTGATATTACTAAGTAATTTCTTTGCGTGTACTCTAGAACAATAATGAATGCTAGTTACTCATTCGCTCTCTCTTCTTATTTCCCGCCGAGAATAGAGTCGTATTGGTGTGTTATTCGGTTTTGCATGCGGCCGCTGGCGCAAGCAATCAGTTATAATAACTTCCGTCAGTTCGCCCCACGTTTTCATTTAATATCACACTGGCACGATAAAAGAAATCGCTTTCGCTCAGAATTGCGCGTGCAAAAAGGCCGAATAAACGACATGATTCGACCGACTGGGTCGAGATCTCTCTCACACTTATATGCTGTTGGAAGTATAACGGACGTAATGAGACTCTCTGCTGTTAATTAATCGCGAGCCTTATCGTCGAGATCAACAAAGGACCCGAGTTTAAGTCGACGTAACGCGCAACTCATTCCGCCGGTTGTACTTACCGATAAATTACGACGAAACAAAGGCAGAAGCCGAAAGGAGTAAGGAAATCAAAGTATCCTTAAAGATCTCGCAGAATCGCTATTGTCGTTGAGTCCCGCCGAACGAGTTCTCATTAGAGGCTTCTCGAGGAGGATATCCTTTTTCGGCTTCCGCCGAATTAATCCGTCTCCAGAAGCTCGTGCGCATTCGTGACGCTTGATCAGCCGATCGGCGCTGCTCGCTCGCGATTACAAGCACCGAAATCGTACTTTCGCGACGCGGGAGCCCGAGGAAGCCGTTGAGATGTTCTATTAAATGATCCGCGTCGCGAATTCTCGAGCAGTGTCGTCGAGGGACGACGCCGAGGCGTCGAAGGACCAGTCTGCCAAGTCGGTATCTCGTTAACGGAGCGAGATTACGAGAAAAGGAGAAAGAGGGAGCGAATGAGAGAAACAGAGAACGCGAGAGAAGGTAAGACCTAGAAGACACAAGGAAAAAGGGGGAAAAAGGGGGGAGAAGAATCGGAGGAAACTTGCCGGGAGACGCGGGGAAAACAGCGCGGATCATCCTTCGCCGATAAATCTCGAGATCCATTTCGAGGACTTCCCCGTAAATTAATCCGTCGATTTGACTCTTCCGTTTCGCCGCTTGATTCTAATCTGCAGCAGGCATTTCACGGATCCGAACTCCTCGAGCTTTCAGCCTATTCGACTTGGTGACAGATACCCACCCCCCTCCCCC
>NW_022639555.1:599589-612481 GCF_010583005.1 Odontomachus brunneus | reverse complement strand
CCCCCCTCTCTCTCTCTCTCTCTCTCTCTCGTCTTCTATTTTTCTCGTTACATTGCACCGGGCGAAGATCTTTGAAGATCTTTCGCGTCACAGTCTCGACTGACTGGATGAGAGGTTAATAGCTGATGAATACATCTGTCTTAAGCCTCGCACCCGTCTCTTTTTCTAACATCTATATCATCGCCTCATGATTTCTTCCCCCTTCGTAATCAGGGAAATACCCGAGATCCGGGTCGGACACGTCTCGTGACTCGAGAGATAACATCGAATTCGCTTTTCGCATTTTCTTGCTCCCATCCCCCTGTAATGGAACATTGCTTAATGATAGACGATTAAGCGGAGAGCGATCCGCAACTAACCGAAAAATGTTTATCGCGTCGAGCGAATAAGTTGCTCTTAACAAAGTTGCCCGACAATTCTCGTTTAACCTGACGGCAAGAGAAACAGCCAGACAGTTGTGCTCGCGAAACTTTCCGAATATTTTAACTACTCTGGCGCACAGTCCAAATGCGCTCCATATTGTGCTCACGCGACACTACATCGCGGCACTGGCTGCATTTTCAGCCGCGTGTGCGAGACTGTCTCGCCGACACCTCTCGTGACTCGCAAAGTGGACGATATCCGCGAAATTAACACACTGGGCGCGCGCATACTGCGATCTTACACAAACACTACAGAAAAAGATCAGTCGGAACAATTAAAGTTGAGCGAACTCAACTTTTCTGAGTTGTATATAACGAGCTAATTCTCTCAGCATAATTTTCATATTCTTGTGATCTCGTATCAAACAAGCTAAGTGTTCAACGAGGTCCGAAAAATGTAAAACAATGTCTATTCAGTTTGTTATCTAATCAAAATTAATTTATAACAATTGTTAATGATAAAATAGATGTCTTATATAAATATCATTAATAATAAAGATATTGTAATAATAAAAATTAACGATAAAAAATATAACAGCTGTCAACCAAGGATAGAAGCCAGAAAACTCCAAAAAATGTAAAGCAATATCTATTCAGTTTGTTATCCAATGTAAATTAATAATCTATAATAATTGTTAATAATAAAAATATTGTAATAATATTGTAATAAATTAATTTATAACAATTGTTAATGATAAAATAGATGTCTTATATAAATATCATTAATAATAAAGATATTGTAATAATAAAAATTAACGATAAAAAATATAACAGCTGTCAACCAAGGATAGAAGCCAGAAAACTCCAAAAAATGTAAAGCAATATCTATTCAGTTTGTTATCCAATGTAAATTAATAATCTATAATAATTGTTAATAATAAAAATATTGTAATAATATTGTAATAAATTAATTTATAACAATTGTTAATGATAAAATAGATGTCTTATATAAATATCATTAATAATAAAGATATTGTAATAATAAAAATTAACGATAAAAAACATAACAACTGTCAACCAAGGATATCAGAAGCCAGAAAACTCCAAAAAATGTAAAGCAATATCTATTCAGTTTGTTATCCAATGAAAATTAACAATCTATAATAATTGTTAATAATAAAAATATTGTAATAATATTGTAATAAATTAATTTATAACAATTGCTAATGATAAAATAGATGTTTTATATAAATATCATGAATAATAAAGATATTGTAATAATAAAAATTAACAATAAAAAACATAACAGCTGTCAACCAAGGATATCAGAAGCCAGAAAACTCCAAAAAATGTAAAGCAATATCTATTCAGTTTGTTATCCAATGAAAATTAACAATCTATAATAATTGTTAATAATAAAAATATTGTAATAATAAAAGTGAAAAACGCGACAACCGAAGATGCTAGAAGCCAGAAAACTCCAAAAAATGTAAAGCAATATCTATTCAGTTTGTTATCCAATGAAAATTAACAATCTATAATAATTGTTAATAATAAAAATATTGTAATAATAAAAGTGAAAAACGCGACAACCGAAGATGCTAGAAGCCAGAAAACTCTAAAAAATGTAAACTTTGCCAGCACACGCTGTCACATATCATGTAAAGCTTTAAATGATGAAGCCTGCTCGCTTATATCTCGTCGCAACGAGAATTTATCTGCGAGCGAACAAGGGAGCCAGCACAACTATTGTTGGCCGCTGAGGCGTATGTCCGAACTTTATATAACATAACTTACTCAACAATCTTAAGGAAACTGTTATAACGATTTCTTCTGGTTGAACAAATCTCATGAAGGTCCAATTAGCAAAATTATTAGTTCAATGTACTTCTCGTCTGATTTACTTAACCTCCCATCTAAAGATAGAATTATTCGTATTATGCAGCGCGAAATCAACCTTTCTCGTTGTTGAAGGAGTATTTATAGCGTTCATACTATATTTCAATTTTATTAATTTTTTACTTTTGACTAAATTTTCGGTAGGAATTCCTGTATCAGATTAAACAGTTGAATGAATTGTCGAATTGTTTAACTTGATTTTTATTCAGTTTGAGTCAGTTACTATTAATGTAAATTATTTGCTCAACACTTAGAGACTCAGTTCATTTTACTCGATTTATTTTTAGTGAATACTACGCGTAATTAAATCCCGTGTAATAAATATCATTTGAAGTATTATCATTTAATTAAATATTATTATTTCAAATCGCTGATTCTTAGGATCACAGTATATAGGGAAAACTTAAATAATAAACCGGATTTTTTCCGGTGCTTTATGCTTTTGTAAAAAGCAATTTTTTTTTCATAAAAATTATTAGAGTTTGGTTGGGATGTTTTGTCTCATCCACCACCTATTCACCCGATATTACTTTCTCCGATAATTATCTCGATTTCGCTTATTAAAGTATTCCTTTGATGATATAAACTTCTTAAAATATCAAGACTTGACGATATAAGCTTCTTAAGAAACTTATTATGAAAAATCACTTGGAATGTTTCTTTGGAAATGAATTTTATAAGAGGGAAATTATGGAATTACACGAAAGACAGCAAAGGTTGTTGAACGCACACACACACACAGGATAGCGCATATTTTATTGATTAAAATTATTTCTAACAACAATAAAATACCCAATAAAATCAACCTGATACAAACTATTGCTTTATCTTGATAATACAAACGGTTACTCCCTGCCGTTTTTCCTGTATCTTAAAAAGGCTTCATTCGGGATTATTCGAATATCTCAATATCTCAATATGTGCATTTAATCTTTATTATTAATTTCTGTTAATGTATTCATTATATAAATTCACTCAGCCGTAGATAGAGTATGTGATATAAGCAAATATTAAATAACTTAGGAAGAATTAAAGGAGAATCGAAAGTTTTTATACTTATAATCTTTATTCTTTTCTTCTGTTAGAAAACGTAATGCAATTTAAAGCTCTTACAAGAGTTGACAAAAAAGAAGCTGTAAAGGCAAAAATAACAGTTAAATGTCCAACAATGTCTCTACGCATAAAAATTTAAATTTAGAATCCATACAATAACAAGATTAAATAGCAATAAAAAGACAATAGTAGTGTATATATAGAAAAATTTATCCGTAGCATTATTTAACGTAATGCTACACTTGCGAGATTTACATTTCATTCAAACATAATTGTTAATTACTTAGAATCTTTCATTAAGAACATAATTAATTACAGATTCATATTCATAAACTCTTACTTGATTGTTTAAAACAATGTTTCTTGTAGGAAATAATGTAATTAATGTAGATACAGATTGAATAATAATTGATGAAATTATTATTTATCAAATAACAGGTTATAAATGCCAACCTAAATTTTGGCTCAGGTATTCCTTTATTCTCTGTTAGCTCCTCAAAAACATTTATTCAAAATAAAAATTTCTCTGTAATAAATGATTTGACGTATCTTGGAAATATTTGATTTATATTGTCCACGTATCCCGGCATCCTTCGTCCTTATTTCTCGGCACGATATCCTAGCTATTCTGTTGTAACGCTGATACTAATATTTAGAAACGATTCGAGCGAAAGTAAACGTGTTAAATAACGCAATGCCGACGAAAGTTTAAGGAAATATTCCAATAGTCGACAAAATATTTTAATTACTCGAAAGAAATGAAAAATAACATGCCGACATATGTAATCCGCGGTATATGCGTCACTCCTAAGCCCGAAATACAGAGTGAAATACTTTGTGTTCTGACACAAGACATGGAAAATCACGTGCGCGAGGTAGAACACGTTAACCTAAACACGAGAATATCTGACATTTTGCAAACAACCACGTGTGTGTGTGAAATTCCGAGATACTAAAACAAGATTGGCGAACTAAAGAGCGCGACGTTCTGGGACAGGTTCTTGTAGCCCGAGATCTCCAAATTTGACGTGCAAGGTTAACGTGGTATCAAAATTTCAAATCGGTCGGGAGAAGAATGAAGAACAAGAAGCTGCGATTTTATCGCGCCTCGCGCGATGGCGGGACGGGTAAAACCAAAAAGGGTAACGAGGCGAGATTACACAAATGTCAGCGGAGGGTTGAGGGAGAGACGAGAGACTTTTTCCGCGACGCGGGCTGATCGGCTGATGCGCGATTTTCCGGCGGGCGGGCTTAAAGACGGCGCCCATTGTCTCCAGCTGTAAATCCCTTTTTGTTCGGTGACGACATTAATAATACGTATACCGATATGGGGGAGCGGTTGCTGGGTATATCGATGCGAAAGCAATATCTTGCACCATTAATATCCACGGAAGGATAGGGCTTCTTCTCTCTCCCACTCTCTCCTTTGCCCCTCCCTCCCTTTGCCCCGACTCCAATGCATTCTATTATACTCCCGCCGGCACTCTCTGTGCACCGCCATACCCACTCGACATCTCCCTGCCTTTTGATACGTGCGCCGGCGAACTATCTCGTCACAGCTACCGCCGCCGCTGTCGTATTTATGCATGTACCCGGGGAGGACCCTCTATAGAAAACCTTAAAGTAGAACAGTCTGCTGTTTAATTACGCATCGTAGAACGGTAACTACGCGGCAAACGTCTCGTTAGTGACGACGACAGTGTCGCGGGTAACGACTTCTGAATTTAATCGCCCATAAGAATAGTGTTCCCGAGAAGTCATCTCTCTTCGTGGTGAAGTTGCCTCTCTGTCACTGTCTCTCTCTTTGTCTTTGTTTCTGTCTCTCCCTGTCTTTCTCTCTCTCTCTCTCTTTCTCTGCGTTCTCTCTTTGTGTCTGGTATCTTTTTAGTAATATCTGAACGATATTATTAGAAAAATAACGTTGACAAGAGAAACAGTGAAAGGTGGAGAATGATATATAGGCGCGACTGATGCGCCGAGCGATCGAGAGATCGTCCCACCGGAAACGGTTGTCGCGGGCTTTAGCCGGGGCCCCGGAATGACGCGAGGCAAGGGGCAAAGGGGGCGACGAACAACGCCCGGCCAGCGAGACATCGCGGCGTTATAAAATATGCATTGCCTATTCCCCGGTGGAAGGCAGAACAAAAGCAGAACGAGCCCGAAACTCGTAAGGACCATCGCCTCCACCCATTTCCATATCCGCTTCCGCGAGAGAGCCCGTTGGCCGAGGCGAGGGGGTGGAGGAGAGTTTCGAAGGAAAAGGTGGAGGAGACGGAGGAGTGAGAAAAGCGAGTCGTACGGTACAAATTTCCGATAAGAATCCGACGCCGTAGGCGGGAGGGAGGACGGAGGAGCGGGGGAGCTCTGAAACGGCGAGGAAATAAAATTACAAGCGGCTCCGGCGCAAAAAAGACTCCGCGAATGGGAGCGAGATGGCGGCGGGATGGGGTGGCCGTTGGAGTTACAGCGCGAGACTGCACCGGAACACTTCGCATCGGTAATGGCCCGCGTTTAAGTCGACTATCATTTATTTAAATTCATCGTCGGCCCGGCTACGACGGATGTAACGACGTCCCGTCGCGCTCGCGAAAGAGAAAGAGCGCGAGGGCCGCGAAACTGGGGTAGTAAAAGCGTTCACAGGAGGGTTAGCCGGGGGTGTCAAGATCCGCCGTCGGTTCTCTCTCTCTCTCTCTCTCTCTCTCTCTCTCTCTCTCTCTCTCTCTCTCTCTCTCGTACACACACGCGCGCATATTTTCTCGTCGTTGTCGTCCTCCGTAATAATTCGCAATTTAGCGTCGCGCCGATTGTCACGTTCGTCACTTTTCTGCAATTAACCCACGGCGCTTGGGGCGCGTCGGGATATGTTTTAATTTACCGCACGAATCGCTGTTCCGCGAGCGCGTCTCGCGTCCAAGTCACCCCCCTTCGCCTGCCACCCGAGCCGGCGTTCATTTCCGGATTTAATCCGCGGTCGCGGCGCAAAAAAAAATACCCCCGGCGAAATGAAGCCATTCGCACTCGTGGGCGAGCGAGTGCTTAAACGGTGGGTAGCGTGTCGCGCTATCTCCGTTTCGCGGACACCGCGATTTGCGAATCGCGAATAATAGCGGCCGCTCGAATTTTCATTGGCGCGGGTGAAACGCGAGCGCACTTATCGCACGTGAAGAGTTCTATCGGCGAAAATTGGCGGCCCGCCAGAGCTGCAACGTCGCTCTCGCATACGGCGAATCGAACGACCCGCTGGGGTGTATACGGGGTGTCCGTATCGCTCGCCGCGTATGGATTCTCGGCGGCTCCTTCAGGCACCTCCGGCAGGACGAAAAATGCCTGTACGTTTCCGATTATTGCGGGGCACGCGAACAAAACTAATCGACGCCGCGAACGACCTTGACGCGAACGTTACTCTTCACTTCCCGCTCTCTCGGATCCGCCGCGGCGCGGCCGCGACTCCTGGACGATCGGATCGAGACATCCAGTGTGTGGGGTTGTGCTCCGCTGAACTGTAAACCTCCCCTTCCACTCTCTTCCTCTCGCTCTCTTTCTCTCTTCATTGCTCTCACCCCGCTGCCCCGAACTGACAGCTATTTCTCCGTTCGAGCTTTGAAAACCGCAGCTTTTTTCGCTTCCGGAGGTTATTACTGTTTGATGAAGTTATCGGGCAGGTTCGTAATATTTCTATTACGCCTTGCGCGCCGGTGATACCCGGCCGCTGCCGTTGTTGCGCCCTTTCGGTATCACGAGAGATATATCGTGTGTCTGTGTGTGTGTGTGTGTGTGTGTGTGTGTGTGTGAGGGTGTGAGAAAGAGAGTGTGTGTGTGTTCTTTAAATATTCTAACATATGGAATGAGAAACGCGCAATCAGCTGTGCAATCAAGAATGGAGGATTTCTCGCGAACTTTGCTTTTGATATTAAAGGGCGGAAACCGCGAGAAACACGCCCTTCCTTCCTCGTCCTCCTTTTGTGCCCGTCGCCGCAACGTGTTCGCGAATAGTTCGGGTAACAACCTGCATAGAAAATTTCTTGGAATCTAATTTGGATCTCATGTCCGATATACGTCAAAATACGCCTCGCATGGAAATTTCTCGAACATTCCCAAATATAGCATAGATTTCGATCATATTGCCAAAAACTGGTCCCAAATAGATGTATTATATTGCGATACCAATTAAGAATCTCATTCTTATCCCAAGTATAAACGACTTTCTAGGATTAGGATCTATTTCTGAAATAAATAAATTTGCAATTCAAGTGGAAAACTATCGATTCCATTTTCTCTGCTGCTTTCTCTGAATTGTTTTCGGTTTCTATTTTGTCTCTTCCTATTTGCGATACCGATTAGTTGTCACGTTAACGCGTCGCAACATGTTTTATCGCTTAGATGGTGCATTGATAACTTTGACAGTTTGTGGTTCAATGGCTCGCGGGAGTTACGTGCTTTGACAGTTGGTTTATGTATTACGAGACGAGTTCTTTATCGATTTGCTTCTGCGAAATGGAGAATATCGTTCGAATCGTGATCTCGTTTTCGTTTCCGTGGTTTACGGACATATAAGATCTATTCTTTTCAAAATAGGGGCTGTTGAATAGCTATTCTTATAATTTATTGGCTGTTAATTGTAAATATTTAAAATTTATTTGGGTACTCAAGGCTCTTGGCCCCTCGCATTGTCTATCTGTTTTTAATGACGTCAGAAACGAGGAAATGCGTGCTAAAATTTTTTGCAAAATATGCTAAAATAAAAATATATATCCATAAAGTAACACTTGCAATCGATTAAATAAATTTGTAAAATATTCCATGCACTCCCTTTTTGTTCTAACAATCAATAATTTATTTTAAATTAATCTGAATAGAAATGAACGAAGAAATAGATTAAGAAGATGAATTGTATGTCACGTTAATTACGACAAATTATTGATTGTTAGAGCAAAAGGAGAGTTCTCCTTAACACGATATTTTCTTATTGGATTTTATTTTTAAAAAGTTGAAATTACAATTCGTACAACGTAATAACGATACCCTTCGTCAAAATTGGAACTGAACTCAATACATAAAACAACTAATCTGATATAATACGTAACTTCCGCAAATCATTTAACTATGAATTGTCAAAGTCATCAATGCACAATCTAAACGATGAAATAAGTTGCATGACAGAGAGGCAACCAATCAACATCACAAAAGGAAAAAAGATAAAGTAGAAACCGAATAAATTATGGAAAACGTTGAGCAGAGCAAATTAAGGGCCGATTTTTCAATGATAGTTTAAACTTAGATTTCAACTTAAACTCTGTTAAAACAAGACAAACGCATTGTTAGAATAGAGCTTAAACTTGAATCCAAGTTTAAACTGCTATTAAAAAATCGCCTCTAAATCTGTTCGAGTTTCCTAATTAAAATTGCAACTTCATTTATTTGAAAAATCGTAATAGATCCTATTTAAATCCTAGAAAATTTTCTACAATTGAGATAAGAATGGAATTCCTTATTGATATCGCAATACAATATACATATTTTGGACAAATTTGAGTGATCTGATCTGAATCTGCACAATATTTGGGAATGTTCGAGAAACTTTCATGCGAGTGTACATTCGTAATCTAAAACTTTGTAGATTTTCCAATCAAGAATGATTTCTTTAGAAAACCAGGATGGATTCCAATTAGATCCAAGAAAGATGTTTCATGAAACATATATATAATTGTAAGTAGAAAACCCAAAGTTCCCCAATATTCTTTCTGATCTTCATTTTACATTAAAATTAAACTAAACCTGACTTTCCAGATAATTTAATTATTCAGTAAATTATATTTAGTGTCCTAAAAATATTTTATTTTGTCGTTCTTTCCATTTTATTGAATATAATAGTTAGTACAAAGAATAAGATTTCTTTGTTTGACCGTAAAAGCATATTGATGTGAAATTAAAATAAAAATAGATTTAAAAACAAAGAAAAAACAACACGAGTTGTCATACTATTTATGTTTGAATTCTAGACGGAGAATTCGTATTTGGAAGAACAAGAATGGAATTTCTAAGTGGTATCGTGACCAATTTTGTGAGCATTCTAATTAGAATTTATGATGTGTTTGGGAACATCTTGAGGAATTTACATGCAGGCATCCCCGATGATGCCACTAATGAAAACACCTCGTAATTACGTTTATTGTCGCGTAATTATTGCACGTGCAATTATTATTCCGGAAAAATAAATTCATAACGCTGTTTCTCTCCAAGCGCACCGCGAACGGCAAAAATACATTAACGGGCGTCGCCGGGGTAATAAAAACAACATCGATTTCATTAACGAGAGAGAAGCTTAACGGGACAGTCCTCTTCCCCCTCCCCCTACTCTCTCTCTCTCTGACACACACGCACATACACTTTCACTCGGCTCGAGGTTGAATCAATATTTCTCGAAGTAACGCATTTAACACTTCGTATCGGGAATGAGGATCATATTCGCGCGAATTAGCAGGCCGCGCGCAATTATTGGAAATGCGTGCGAGTCTCGAAAGAGAGGAGCGCCCGGCCTTAGATTTCAAATATCCGCCGTTCCGCGGGACACACCGCTTTAAATAGCCATTAGCCCGATCGTCCAACTTTCTTTTTTATTCGATTGCATCGCGATGACGATGACGAATAGCATTCCGATACTCGCGGCGGCGAAGGCGACGGCGACGACGGTGACAGCGACGACGGTCTTTTCCAAAGAGTGGGAGATGCATTTCCGCGCGACGCGGGAGATTATAAAGACGGATGGTGGATTAACGCCGGTCGTATTCTACTTTCACGGCGTACAACGGCCACCTTAACAGGCGGATAATTACCGTTGCTTTACAACAGCGGAATATAACGAGTTCGTTCGCGATTCCTTGGCGCGCACGCGAAATCTCATCTCGGCCGCCGCGTTGTGGCGCGCGAAATGAGAGGTAGAAAGAGAGAGAGAGAGAAAGAGAGAAAGAGAGAGAAAGAGAGAGAGAGAGAGAGAGAGAGAGAGAGAGAGAGAGAGAGAGAGAGAGAGCGTGCGCGGTCTATTCTTCAGCGAGCTTTCCATTCATTTCCCCGGCAATGGGACATCAAGGACTCTGTCCTCGCGCGCGGACTCATTTGCCAACGGCTAGGACCGCTGAATGAGGGAGACGAACGGCGGACAAAAAAGCAAGAAAGAAGGCAGGAAGGGAGGAAAGAAGGAACTCGAACGCGGCACCGTTAGCTGTTTACAATTCATTAAATATGAGGGCTTTGATCAGCGTTATAAACAGCCAGCCGTGTTTCCCGTTTTGCGCCGGGAGACGAGCGGAAATCCAAGCTCTCCTCATCGGGCGTCGTCACCGCGGGAATTATCGCGAAAATGTCCTCGACGTCGCGATTTTTAATTGGCTCGCGGGACAGCGCGCGACTTAGTCGCGATTAAGCTTTTAATTTTCGCCACGAAGGACCCCTACCCGACGATCTATCTACCTACGCGAAAGCGATGACCTCGCGTTAGACGTAATTATCTCGTCGCGAGTGAGCGCGCTAATTAAGGCGTTCCGGTAATTAGCGAAATGACGATCGGCCGAGTGAAAAGATTTCAACTCGCGGGCAAGTTCCAAAGACGTCGTCATTGGCGCTGTTTCCATTGCCCGGAGCAAACGGGCGAGCAGGCTGGCCGGGTACGATCGTGTAATCGTCAACGAACTTTTTCGCCATTAACTTTTCATCCACTCAAGAGAGGGAATTTCATTCGATTAAATCTTATCTCATACGGTGAGAAATGCATAATCGCCGTTTCGTCATATTTATTCGTAAAGAACCATTTTTGTCAGTCTATCCGTACGGGAAAAAAATCAGCTGAATTATCTGAATTCAGGAAACTACACTGAGAGAAAAGACTGGTAACTATAACAAACTGCATTTAGTTATAGAAATTCATTGAATCCTTAGTAACTAATACTAAATATGATAATAATTACCAAATATTTAATAGATCGGGAGTATGACGTAATTGCATTCACGGTAACATCAATTAAATAATTTAGTAATAGCTACTTAATGTTAAATATTTAATATGAAATATATTACAGTTATGAACAGATATTTGATAATTGTTATGAAATCGTTATATCCCATATAACAGAAAATTCGAGTAGGTACGAGTTCTATTTTGTTACCAGTATAAGTATGTTTTGTTGCAGCACAACGAAAAATTCATTCATTTGCAGCTATTACATCGTTTCAATATCTATTATTACAGATAGTTGGTTGAACCTATCAAAAATTTTGTAACTATTACAAAATCGCTTATTTTGCTCAACTATTCAATAAGTTTTATTTACCAAATATATTCTGGAAGCAAATAAATTTTACTTCTGTCAAATAAATAATTTATTTTACAGAACTAAATTAATTAATAAGTATTGCCATAGCTTTGGCCCGCTATATTTACGTCTACCATTTAGTAATAGTAACCAAATTTTGATAATATTTACTAAATTCTTCTCTCAGTGTATTTGGTGAAAAATGAACGAACTGTAGTTTTGGTTAAGATAACCAATTTGGTTACGTGTTGCGTGTATGCGTTCTGGTTAAAGTAACCAGACAAGTTTAGTGTTATAATAATAAAATTCTATTCACATTATTTACTAGAAATTTTATTTATTGCATTTTATTTTCTTTTACTAAATCGGTGGTAAAGATAACGCTCGTTTTAGTCACGTAAAATAAAAAAATGTATTAAGTAATATGCTTGTAAATGGAAGATGAATCTAAATTGAAAGTTGTAGAACGAAAATTGTAAAAATAATAGCTGTTTAAGAATCAAGTATTAAGATTTCGCTTTTTTTTGTTATTTCACACTAATAAAAGTATCAAGATTTAATTCTTTTTTTGTTATTTTGAACCAATAAAACAATACTAGTTTTAATATTTTACTGAATTGTTAATTATTTCTCGAATTATCTTTCCCGCCAAAAACATGGTTTCAAAGAAACCGCTCTTAAAATTCGAGAAGTTATTTAAGACGTAATATTGAAATTTCGCAACTTACGGCTCTCTAATCGGCTATTCCTACCCCATACATTAAGTCCTTAACTTCCTCGTAGAACTCATTGTGGGCAGTTAATTCCTCCCTTCTCGCCTTTCTTACTTCCTTGGTAATTTGGGATGCGCGCAGTTCGCGGTCTCAATCCGTTACTTATCTCTGTTGTCGGCGAATAATCTGCGCAGAGAAAGCAGTATGGTTGAGCCACACATAAATCTGGTTGCACTAACCAAACTCAATATTGAATCTGGTTGGTACAACCAGTAGCTCAACCTTACCGTTTTTCCGTGTGACATTACGAATTATGATTTCTACTACCAAGATGGAATATAGCATCCGTCATTATCCGTCATGGCAGCTGCTATTTTTGCAGTTATTTTGATAACGTTTACAGTATAAGGATGATTCAAAACAACTTCCTCTCTTTGAAATGTGATTAAGGGAATTTTGAAACGATTTTTTGTTTTGCAAAATGTTATCTTTAATTTTTGAATTATAAAAATAAATATTAATAAGTTTGCTTATATATATATATATATATATATATATA
>NW_022639555.1:578352-599579 GCF_010583005.1 Odontomachus brunneus | reverse complement strand
TATATATATATATATATATATATATATATATATATATATATATATATATATATAATTATGAATCGGCAAAGGCGATGTAATTCACTGTCAGACGTGAGTACTTATGTGAGGCGCCTGATGCGATTCACCGGTCTTCACACTCCTTTTTTTTCATTCGTATTTTTAAAGTTTATTTTCCAATTAAGTAACATAAAACTCGTGTAATCGGATATTTTATCCTTGAACGTTACGTTATAAACTCTACTAATACTCTACTAATTTAAAACACTTTATGCCGTTACACACGATTATTAGCAGATTTTATAAACATAGAATGTATAAATGCTATGATATGTGTGTATCTCATGTATCAATTAGCTCCTCGTACCAGTCCTTTCAAGTCCTTCTGACAATGAGTTACGTCGCCCTCTGCCTGCAATCTCCTGTCCTTAAACCGTAACAAATAAACTATTTATTTGTATAACTTGAAAACACACTAAACTTTAGATAACATTTTGCAGAAGGAAAAATCGTTTCAAGATTTGTTCAAGAGTATTATATTTCAAGAATAATCATTGCATACGTTTAGCAAACATCCAAACAGTAGAATTGCAACTTTCGTCACTTTACTGTTTCGATTTTGCTATTCTCTTTCATGTAGAAAAGTGCTGTGGGAAGCCCGAGGCTTTATGGCTTCAGAAGAATGTTACTCATATGCTTTTATTTATTTTGCGAAAAATAGTGGATATCACATCGTGAAATGGTTCTTTTAAAACATAAATATTTTTCAATCAAAATATTAAGTATATACTTTTCCTTGAGTTTTATTAAGGGGGCTGAAGATTTCCTGATTGCCTGAAAATCGTTGCGATACTTGTTTTTTCACAATTTTTTATGACAAACTGAATGAATATACGAAAGTGTTATTTTAACGTGTATTTATACAATATATAAAAAGAAGAAAAATATAATTTTGATGATCAAATACTCAATATAAGTGTATGATACATGCAGTTAAAATATATTTCGTTTTTTTTTTCAAGGTCGTCATTTTGCAGTAATATCTTGACTCTCGGTGGTTCAATTAAACTGAATTTTAGATAGAAAATTTCCGTAAGCTTGTCGTTATCGTGTGAACCACTATAATAGAAATTGGGTAAAAATTAACAAAATTGCAAATATCTTAATGGAATATTATTAAAACTTTCAGTCCTTTTATAGTAAAAAAAATTAATATTTCAAAATTAAATATTTTCACGAGTTTGTTAGTGATTCACATGATAACGACAAGCTTACGGAAATTTTTTACCTAAAATTCAGCTTAATTGAACGAGAGTCATGATATTACTGCAAAATGACGACTTTGAAAAGAAAAACGAAACATATTTTAACTGCATGTATACTTATATTGGGTATTTGAACATCAAAATTATATTTTTCTTCTCTTTATATGCTGTATAAATACACGTCAAAATAACACTTTCGCATATTCATTCAGTTTGTCATAAAAAATTGTGAAAAAACAAGCACGATTTTCAGGCAATCTGATCCTCCAGTCCCCTTAAAATTAAAATAATATTATAATTAAAAAATAGAGAAAACTGATTTATGGTAAAAGTAAAGTAAATTCTTGTGCCTCTTGAAATTTTATATTAATATTTTTCATAATAAATGAATAAATGAATAAAATTAAACGATGTATTATTACCTAAAATGAAATTTCTTGCAAATATATGATATATTGTTTCTGATAATAAATGTAATTTTCACTCGTAAAATGACTGAAGTAGAACATATGGGAGGACGAGGTAAAGTTGGCGCATAATTAAAGGCCGACAAGAGGGCTGTGCAGATCTCTGGCGGAGACTCCGGAATTACTAATCAGGATACATATTTTATATGTGGCCTTCTTTCACCTACTGGGCAACTGAACCCAGCACCGGGGCAAGATAACTTTGTCGCTACACGTTTGTATCATTACAAAACAAAATATACGGTTAACGGGGCCGTGGCGAGCACTAATATGTAGAAGAAGGTTGCCTCTATCATGTTTATGCAGTTAGTCGCAACAATTAGTTGTCTGAGAAGTTGTAACTTCTAAAATATAGGGCATCTAGCCACGGTCTCCTCTATATTTACTATTCCCTTTCAGAGATTAAACTGGTCGTAAAACTATTTACATCGAGTTCGTCTACCTGCCTGCGCGCAGCACGAGTTACATTTTCTGTGCACCGTTCGCTTCGAAGTCGCGTATCACAGTAACTTTCCAGAATTTTATTAAAATATTTTAAAATATTTTGAAGTATTTTAAAATATTTTGAAATATTCTATCGTATTAGGAAAAAATGCAAGAAAAGAAATTCAATATTTTTTAATCGTTACATCTTACTCTTTGACGGTGAAATCAACTCAAGACTGTCGTGCCAGATGACGCTTTCATTCACATCCGCCGATTTAATTATTCAAAACTATATTTCTCATCTTCCTCGTCGAGAAGTCGATCCCTAGACGCAATTAAAAGAGTATTACGGCCGGCAAGCGAATCGAGAGGATTCGCGCGCTTTGCAGAAGTAGTGGCAATCGACCCGGCAAATTTTGATCCAATTATTCCCGACGCGTAAATGTTCTGTTTAAAATTCCTCGTGTTCGGGAGCGAAGTTGGGTCACGGGATTACGACGGGATGCAAGAGTACAAATCGCTCTTAGGGACGAATTTGCCGAAGAGGTTGATTGAGAGCGATTTCGAAGTTGCCGTTGATCGTTACGGTTCCTTGCACATCATTGTCGTTACTCTGGAAACTCCAGAGCTGCTCCTTTGTCTTGAGCCAGACTCATCCTCTGTCTTCCTCTCCCCTTCCCTCTCGCTCACTCACTATCTTTCTCCCAGTGTCTTTATCCCTCCTGCCACCCCCTGTCGTATGGCGAATGTACCGATACTATTTCCCTGTGCGTTCCTCTTGTCGAGGGATTCGATTTGGCACTCGCGACCAATGGATTTCTTGGCAGAAACGACCACGCGCACCCGTACCCTCGATTCTTTGCTCGGTATGTGCCGATCGGCCATTTCCTATATGTAAACGTCAGGACTAACATCGTGGAATCCCCGTCGTTGCCGTCGCGGAAACTCGCTCGAGGGGCAACTGCGCGGAAAGACGACGGGGGATGCAGCCGACGGTATTACGTAAGGCCGTTCGGCGCGGAATTATGCAATGTAAGGAGAGCTGAATTTCTATCGAGCGTATCGAAACACCGCGTCTCTCGTATCTGGCATACGTCGAAGGTGGGCGCGCTCGCTCATTGAAATAATAATTTAGACGACGTTACGTAAAAGCCGCACGCGTTATTATTCACCCTCTCGGGATCCTCCCCCGGATGTGTGCGTTCATGCGGGGCTCATGAGGTCTCGTGACTTTTATCGACCGCACCTAACCCGCCCGCAAACGAATTTTTATAAAAATCACAAAATACGCTGCAATGTAACGAAGCAACTTCTATTAAAAATCTGGTTTTTTATCTTTGGACATCCGTATTGAAAATATGCAGAAAGTTTGAAGTCAGATGCTTTGAGATTTTGAAAACATACTTCCGAGAAAAACACATTTCAAGTTTCGGATGCGACAACTTTTATACTTGTTATATTCCCTTGGGCTTATAAATATGTCAAGTTACAAATCGATACATTGCGGAATTTTTCTAGGGAAAATTCTCGAATATAGTATCTAAGTTTTATTGTTTTTAATTTATTTTTATTATTTTTATTATTTTTATTATTTTTATCTAATTTTTATTATTTTTTTAATTTTTTCTTGAATATAATATCTAATTTTTTCAGACATGCAAAGGTCGCTTAAAAAGTTGAGTTACTTTCAACAATCCGAAATTTCGAATTATCATTTTTCCTTCTGTTTAACTTTGTAGATTAATATATAAGTGATCCCGCTCAAAAAATTTAATTCCAAAGTTAACTTCGAAGTTATGAACTCATAACTGGAGGTATTCGCACTAAATTGTAAACAGTTGCCGACGGTCAAGTGTTTATCTTAGCAACTACATCTAAAGTAGTCGTAAAATCTGTTTATTCCGTGCACGATTTATGCTACTTGGATAGATACACATAATATAAATACCATAGTTGAAAAATTCGTTCTTAAAATCTCTTTAGTGGACTAAAAATATTCAAAATTGTTACTCATGTTGCAGTATTTTAAATTGCAGCTATGATAGTCTATAAATGCACACGATAAGTATTACGATTAGACCCAATTTACAAACATTATGCGTCAAAGAAAATGAAAACCGCATATCTGTGGCTGATACACTACAAACTCTAATTATTAATTTGACTTATTTTATCTGTGTAATTTCCGGAAACTATATTATTTTATTATTACTTTAACACATATAAGTGTGTAATATGTTTATTTTATATTTGAATCTTAACAATGAGGACACGTCTTGGAGACGAATAATAAGATAATGCACTTCGTTATTAACTGTTTACTGTCTCTATGACTTTTAAGTCACTATTCAGTTTCGTCATTATTTAATATGAATGTAGTTCCTGTGACCAATGTGATATAAAAGTCACAATATAGTTATATACCTTTTTTAGTATGTTAACAGCGATAGTAAGTCAATATACTACTAGATTTTATACTACTAGATTTTGAGAAAATAAAAAATTATAAAACTTCACCTTATATATGTTAAGTACTCTTTTGTTTTGAACATCCACGAAAAATGTTTTAAACATGAGAAATTGATTTAGTAGAAAGTTAAACGTCGTGTTATAAAGACGCGTTTATTCTTTATTTTCACGTTTTTCAGGAGCTTGACTTTTATACGGTTAAGAAATTATAAATCATTAAGAATTTTTATAAAAGTAAATTGTACAAAGAAAGAATGCAAACATTAATCTGCAAATATATTTTATTTACACTCGAAATAAGTAATTATTTTTATTGAAATGAAAAGCATGTTACATAAAGCATTGTAAAAATCATAAAATTGAAATCAAATGTAAATCACTGCTACACTGCAAACTCAAGTGTGTTATTTTGGCTGAATCCTTTTTACACGTTTCTTACTGTTTTGAATCATGACATTTAACATATGTAAACATATTAAATTATAATTTGCACGTCTTAAATGTGTCAAATGATGTGACTTAGAACAGTAAGAAACATGCAAAAGTGACTTCAGCCAAATTACATATTTGTGTGTTTAAAAATAATGCGTTTAGTTTTGCAATGTAGTCGAGCGTTCGAAGAGCCAAACAAAACTAAATTATTCGTCGACAAAAAATATTGGAACTGAGAGAGGACAATCTTACAAAAAGTTCTATATGTGGTGCTGGTGGTATATGTGGGAGTAAAATGACATGAAATTATATATAGTGCAAATTAGAGATATAATTATCTTTATTCCCATAAGAGGAATCACTATTTAAGACTTTAAACATATTTTACTCGAAAATTTCTAGCACCGGTTTGCATGTTTTCTCACGATATTTTCTACGAATTTTAATGAACTTAAGCTTAAAATGTTAGTCATCAATTTTTATGTATTGATATAGAAATTTATGAAAAAATTGTTTCCTTCACTTTTGATTCATAAAGATATATTAAAAAATACTTAAATATTTAACAAGTAATTGTAAAATTTGTGTAATTTTTTTATTTCTTCGAATTTCTAAAAATGGCCATGTCAATATATAGAAGAAGTGTTGTAAAAGAAATGTTACAAATATTTTCTGATATTTAAATTCAGATGAATTATGACCGGAAAAATCGTATAAATTACTCAAAACAAGATCTCGGACCTGTTAAAGATGGATGGCAATTAATTTTAATATATAATAATAGTTAAAATTGTGCATTATAAAAATATTTTACCATTTAAAAATACCTCAATCCGTTGCGTTAAAAAATACTCCTTTTGACTTTTATTCTAGACCTTCTAGCATCTAAAAAATATAACTTCATCCTTAGCGGAATCCACTTAGATGTAGGTAGATAGAAAAATTTATTCTGAGGAAATTTCCTCTCAACCATATCTTAAACACAAAAAAATATAACATTTATAGATTCAAAATATTCTTCTAAAACTAAAAGAAAAACATTCCAACAGCCAAAAAAACAACTCTAGTTATAAAGTACTATTTCATAAAATGCTATATTTTAAGCAAAAATTTTTACCGAAACAATTTTTGGAAGACATGCATTGTCCCGAAAAATCATAATCTCGAAATTCGTCAACGGGGACAATTTACCGAAAAATAATAATACAGAAATTTGTATACAAAGACAAATTGCCGAAATATAATTTTACATAACTTCTCGGTGAAAATTAATGAATTTGTAATGATGAGAAAGAATATTGTGCTTGGGATATTTTCCTTTTGGTTTTAGAAGAATTCCGTTGAGGATGAGATTGTACTTTTTGAGTGAAAATGGGTCTAAGAGCCATCATGTATTCGATGCTCATTGGTCCGCACGATCTTTTATTATGTATATGCTATGTAGTTATGTTATTTCATGTGTGATAATTCCTTAAGGGGATTGGAGGGTCAGATTGCCTGAAAATCGTGCTTATTCTTTCACAATTTTTTATGACAAACCGAATGAATATGCGAAAGTGTTATTTGGACGTGTATTTATACAATATATAAAGGAAGAAAAATATAATTTTGATCAAATACTCAATATAAATGTATGGTCCATGCAGTTAAAATATATTTTGTTTTTCTTTCTAAAGTTTAACAAAATTGCAGATATCTTAATGGAATATTATTAAAACTTTCAGTTCTTTTATAATAAAAAATTAATATTTCAAAATTAAATATTTTCACAAGTTTGTCAGTGGTTCACCCGATAACGACAAGCTTACGGAAATTTTCTACCTAAAATTCAGCTTAATTGAACCACCGAGAGTCAAGATATTACTGCAAAATTACGATCTTCAAAAGAACAACGAAATATATTTCTTCAAAAGAAAAACGAAATATTTTTTAACCTCATGTACTATATATTTATATTAAGTATGATCATCAAAATTATATTTTTTTTTCTTTATGTATTGTATAAATACACGTCAAAATAACACTTTCACATATTCATTCAGTTTGTCATAAAAAATTATGAAAGAACAATTACGATTTTCAGACAATCTGACCCTCCAGACCCCTTAAGATTTTGTCCGCTATTTAGCATGGCTCTTTCGTGCTACAACGGTGGCGACGCGAACTCTCCACGAACCGTCGCGGAAAGGTTAAACGATTGCGACAGTAACGGTAACGTTAAATCGCGGAGATATACCGAAATCCCGCCACCTTTCGAATCATGTGCCTAACGCGCGGAGCTCCTCTTCCGCGAAGCGTTGAGCCGACTTTAGCATTCATAAATAATGCCAGGTTTGATCCGCCGCAGTCGGCAAGTGCCGGCTGCACTGAAATATTAGGCCGGATACAGGACGTGCATTATTTAGCGCGTCGGCCGAGACTCGTTCTCCCTCGCGCGATTCACTCGTCGTTTCTCCTCATCCTCGCGAGACGCGGCTCGCCGCAACCCCAGGCGAACCCAATTCCATCCAATTCTCGCCTTTCCTTCGGGAGAAACCGAGAGAAAGAGAGAGAGAGAGAGAGAGAGAGAGAGAGAGAGAGGGAGGAAAAGGAAGAGGAAGAGAGACTCGGAATAAGGCACGTCGAACGTGTTCACCGGGATTCCGCCGCTCGCCGATAACGAGGCGCTTCCCTTAATCCGGCGAATTTATCGTGACAGACGCTCCTTTTCTTATTTCGACCTGGTTATCGATGTCCCGGGTAATCCGCCGCGTCGTAGATGAAATTGGACATACGCGACGAAATCGCGCGGGAAAATCTCGTAGACGACGATCGGCAGGAAGAAGAGAACGACGAGGAAAATACGCCGGAATTCTCTCCCTCTCCGTTTCTCATTTTTCAGTTTACATTTTCAGGAAAGAAAAAAAGGAAAAGGAGAGAGAATGGATACTTTTCTCGCTTCAAAAATAATAATCCCCTTCGCGCGACTCCTTTTTCCTTTTTGTCTTCTTCCTTTCTTTTTTTACGACGATGACGATAATGAAACGATTAACTTTCACCTAGAGCGACCAGCGGGGATTTCACGCGCAGCTTTCGCCGCGGCAGAAACGATTTCGTCCGTTTACAGTGTCGTGTACCAATTAAACTCGAAGCCTTTTCATAAAAGGCCACGCTTTACGGGCGGATTATACGGCGGCAGTTCGTAACGGGGTATCTCTCTCGGAAGGGTAATCGCGACGAAGGACTCGCCACTCCGAGAGAGAGAGAGAGAGAGAGAGAGAGAGAGAGAGGGAGAGGGGGGAGAGAGAGAATGTTTTTATCTTCTCGCGAACATCGGCGGTTTTTACGAGTGCAACTTTAGCTCTACAAACTTTGTCGTATTGTTTCGACAGCGGCGTCGATGGCAATAACAAAAAAAGAAGAGATAGAGACAAAAAGTAAGGAGGAGAACGAGACGAAATAAGGAAGGGAGACTGTAGACAGAAAGAGGCGGGAGGAAGAGAGAAAGAAAGTGAGTGAAAGAGAGAGAGAGAGAGAGAGAGAGAGAGAGAGGGAGAGAATGATAAAACGGTCGCGAAACTAACGGAATGTCGGTTAGCCGAGTGCCTTATAACCACATCTTTTTTACCGCGATAAGGATCCGTCGCGGCTCTCGCTTATTAAGCCCCCGTAGATGGCACGTGGCCACACACCGGCTTCTTTTTCGCGACTCGCCATAACGGGTGGAAAAGTGGAACGTGCGAGAGAACGAATGCGCGGCCGCAGGAATAAAGTGCGTCGCCGCAATGTGTGCCCGGTCCCGCGCGGCCAAATAAATTTCGTCCGTCCGGCGTCCTCGTGCGACCGGACGAGAGGCGTGTGTTGACGGGAGAACCTTTTTCGGATCACCAACGACCGTTCCATCACGTTCTCCATGTACAGAGACGTGTACGCATTCTTCGGTACTTTTTTTCTTTTCTACTTCTGTTTGCGTAACATCCGCATAGAAAATTTCTTGAAATCCAATTGGAATCCAGTTCAAAATTCCTCGAAATAATGATGGCTTCCGGATAAAAATATCATGTTTCAAACATTACACTTCTAATCAAGCCTACACCGCAAACACAGTATGGTTGGTCCGCACATAAGTCTGGTGGGCCGGCGGATTCAATAGTAAAACACGGTATAACTAATTATGTGGTTGCTGCGGCCGCATAGCAATTGCCGAGTTATTGGCGTTGCAGCAATGACGATATCTAGTCGCTCTGACCAGAGTGTATTTGTAGTAAATGTTGATTTTTGGTAGCTACAACTAGATTATGCATAACTGTATTGATGTAATTCACGTGCGAAAATAACCGAATCTTATCAACCATTATCGCTACACAAAGAACAAGGGTGATGCAACTATGCTGTTCATAATTAAATATTCTTGGTTATGTGCACCATATTCCGTGTAAACATACCTAAACAATTAAAACCGAAGCTTAAACATGTAATTGTAAATGGGAAGTTCTCCCTATATTTTTCCAGTCTATATTTTATACTAAAGTTGAACAATATATACAAGGTGTCTCACACTCTCCTTGTCACATTAAGTGGGAATGTAGAATGGATTAAGGTGAACATAAAAGTCCTATACCGTTTCACGATATTTGCAATAATAGTCGAGAAATTAATTAAAAAAGATTGGTGAATGATTACGCGCGATATGGTAGATGAGCTGCAGTGGCGCCGTCTACCGTTGTATACTTATACATTGAGTCAAACTGAACAAAAAAGTCCTTTACCATTTTATAAACGACCACATAGATTTTTAGATACTAATTAAAGAAAATTTGTACATTATGGTACATAAATAACATAAATTTTTATTTTATTAAAATTTATGTGACCGAGTCGAAATTTTGATCCTATGTTGAACCTTGAATTCTACAACACAATAGGAGCTAAGTTAGCAAAATAGATTTAATTCTAATGATATAATTTACTCCTGCTTTGACCCTAATGATGTCTGTAATTTCCGCTTTCGCTTTCTTTAGCGTTAAAGTAGATTATTATTGTATAAAGTAGATTATTATTGTATAATAATAGGATCTTAGGAAGCAAAGTAGATTCAATTGCAAACCTCTATTGAAGCTTTAGCTCCTATATAGAATATATATATTTTATAAAAATATTTAAAAAATTTAATAAATAACGAAACAGAAACGTCAAATAACATACAAAATATACATTTTATTTATTGCATATATTTCAAACATCATCAGGGTCAAAGTAGAAGTAAATTATATCATTAGAAATCTACTTTGCTATCTTAGCTCCTACTGCGGTGTAGAATTCAAAGTTCAACGTAGGGTCAAAATTTTGACTCGGAAATGAGTGTCAATATCATCAAAATAGGTTTCACCTAAGTTGTAGATTATTTAAGTAGGCTCAAACTATTTTTAAGAGCGTCAAAGCGGCATCAAAATTTCGACTCGGGTAGTTATTTACAAAATAGTAGAGAACTTTTTTGTTCAGTTTGACTTACTGTGTAAGTATATAACGGCAGACGGCGCCACTGCAGCTCATCTACCATATCGCGCGTGATAATTCACCAATCTTTTTTAATATTTTATAACGCAAACATGGAATTCCATTTTTATAGCAAATATTATATTCAGTAGAATAAAAAGTCAAAGGAATGAATTATATTTTGAATTAATGATATTTTTAAAGCGTTTTAAGTGTAATTTACTGAATAATTAAATTGTTTTGAATACTGGGTGTTCAGCGTAACGGTTTGCACGATTTTTTAGACATTTCCGACGGTTTAAGGAAAAAGTTGCAAGATGAATTTCAACTGCTTCATGCAGACTACAATTTGCAATTTATAAAAAGTAAAAAATATATACTTTTTATTCTACTGAATATAATAGTTGATATAAAAATGGAATTCTATTTTTGTGTTATAAAATATACCGACTAAAAAAACGTGAGTGTTTTCATAATACTTTTGTTTTAATTATATAAAGAAGCTATATTTAGGATAAGAATGGAATTGCCAATTAATATCACAGTGAGATAATTAATTTAGGATAAGAATGGAATTCCCAATTAATATCACAGTGAGATAATTAATTTGACGATCGTAAAATTATGACAAATTTTGGCATTCTAAACAGAATCTATGCTAAATCTGGATAAATTTAGAGAGATTACTATGCGGAATCTTCATAAAATTGCGCGCGTACATCATATTTTTCTCTTAATTTGATATTTATCGATTTTGTATTGAACGCGAATGGAAGGAGGAGAGAAGAACTACCTTTTGTCTTCGTCGGGAATAATTATGAGGAGAGAATTCCGCCGAGTGTCGGGAAAAATTAGTAGCTAAATGGTAAATGTCGCTCGTTAAGTACGGCTTTAATTACAGTTCCAGTTGAGCCCGCCAAAACCGGGCGAGTTCATGTGCGAAAGATAACGTTCTCGTTAACGGGAGAGGGGGAGGGGGGGGGGTGAAGAGAGCGGACCTTCGCTTAACGTAGTTTTGCTCTTAACTGCTATTTATGTTCAGTTTGGAGAATTTGAGAGGATATACGGACGCGGAGTTTGCGGGCTTCTTGGGGCGGTCGGGCTCCTTATGGTTAATCAGACTTAAATTGTACTTCCTGCAACTCATCTCTCCGCGCGCGCACGCGGATGCGACGTGGTGCTGAGAGGCGCTGAGGCGCTGTGCGCCGCCGCGCGGAATTTATAGACCATTACGATTAAATGAATCGCGGTTACCGCGGGCTACCGACGCGGCTTCGTTATTCTCGCGATTATTATTACCGAAACAACGAGCCGGTCTGGCGTCTATCTCCCGCGGCAAAAAAACGCGGCTGGATTTGTGTTGGAGCGCGAGGCGCTCGATTTGTACCCGAGTCGAAATTTTGATGCTACTTTGACGCTCTTAAGGATAGTTTGCGCCTACTTAGACGGTTTATAGTCTAGGTAAAACCTACTTTGACGATACTGATACTCAGTAACTTCTCTTTTGAACCTTTAACTCTACCTTGTCAAAATTTTGACGCTACTTTGACGATCTTAAAAGTAGTTGAGTCTACTTAGGTTAGCCTACTTAGATAATCTACAAGCCAGGTGAAACCTATTTTGACGATATTAACACTCATTTTCGAATCTAATTTTGACCATATGTTGAACCTTGAACTCTACACAGTAGGAGCTAAGATAGCAAAGTAGATTTCTAACGAATTTACTCCTACTTTGACCTTGATGATGAAATATATGCAACAAATAAAATGTATATTTTGTATGCTATTTGATGTCTCTGTTTCGTTATTCATTAAACTTTTTAAATATTTCTATAAAATATATATATTCTATGTTGAAGCTGAAGCTTCAATAGAGATTCGCAACTGAACTTATTTTGTTTCCTAAGATCCTACTATTATACAACCTACTTTGACGCTAAAGAAAACGAAAGTGGAAATTTCAGACATCAGGATCAAAGTAGGAATAAATTATATCATTAGAATTAACTTACTTTGCTAGCTTAACTTCTGTGTAGAATTCAAAGTTCAACATAGGCTCAAAATTTCGACTCGGGTAACGTAATTGACAGTACTCGAGTTGAAATTTTGATGCTACTTTGACGCTTTTAAGAATAGTTTACGCCTACTTAGACTAGGTAAAACCTACTTTGACGATACTGACGATACTCAGTAACTTCTCTTTCAAACTTTTAACTCTACCTTGTCAAAATTTTGACGTTACTTTGACGATCTTAAAAATAGTTTAAGCCTACTTAGATAATCTACAACTCAGGTGAAACCTATTTTATATTGACACTCATTTCCAAGTCGAAATTTGACCCTACGTTGAACTTTAAATTCTACACTGCAGTAGGAATTAAGATAGCAAAGTAAGTTTAATTCTAATGATATAATTTATTCCTACTTTGACCTTGATGATGTCTGAAATATATGCAACAAATAAAATGTATATTTTGTATGCTATTTGACGTCTCTGTTTCATTACTCATTAAATTTTTTAAATATTTCTAGAAAATATATATATTCTATGTTGAAGCTGAAGCTTCAATAGAGGTTCGCAAATGAACCTATTTTGCCTCCTACTATTATACAACCTACTTTAACGCTAAAGAAAACGAAAGCAGAAATTTCAGACATCATCAGAGGTCAAAGTAGGAGTAAATTATATCATTAGAATTAAACCTACTTTGTTATCTTAGCTTCTACTGCGGTTAGAATTCAAGGTTGAACATAGAGTCAAAATTTCGACTCGGATACTTTAATCATATTTTGATTTTAATAAAAACTTGGATGGAACAGATGAACGCATAAACGCGTATGGAATTCCGGCTGCGTGATCGAAACGGATTACAACTGATGCGTAAAATGCTTAAATAAAGAACGCTCGCTCGCGAATCGTTGCCCATCGGTTGTTGCAACGGAAATTCAAATAACACGGTCTAATATTTAAGTAACGAAGTATCGACGGAAAAAACACTGAATTCAAAAATTGATTTAATTGCGAAGGATCAGAGAACAGCGGAATGTAAAAATATTAATGACGGAGGAGCGTCTTCTCCGCGATTAGAGTTTATTCACCACGTATGTATTTTCAGGGCGCCTAAGGGGCGTATTTTCAAAGGAACTACTTGTCGAACAAAATTATATTTCTATATTTCTTTCTTTTTCTATACTTTTTTATTATATAAATAATAATTAAAAACAAATTCATGATACTATCTTGTCACATTTCACTGCAGTACTCTTTAAAGCATAAAACAGCAGTTTTTTTAGCTTCGACAATGGATTATTTCACAAAACAGAGCAGAAATTTAAATCAGAGATTAAAATAGGCCTAAACAATTTTTTCCTATTTTTGTCAAAACAATATAAAAGGTAGATTCACTTAGGCTATACACAGAGATGTCTTATAAATTAGCGCCTACACTGAGAAAAAATATCTAAAAATTAACAAATATTTTTATTAGGTAGGTACTATTAACATATTTATTTAAATCAAAATTCTTTTCTCATTTAAACCGTTTACTTAAACCAAGTAAACAATACTCAGTTTAAATAAAGAGAATTTTTATTTAAGTAAATATGTTATTAGTATCTATCTAATAAACATCTGTTAATTTCTATGTATTTGTTTTCTCAGTGTAGATTCGTAAATCTAATAACCTTGTAGACCATATCTTGATAAACTTATCTAGACCCTGAAATGACGAATTAAAGCCCTATTTTAATGTATTTATTTAAAATACAATAATCCTTTCTGAGCATGTTTATTACAGTCTTTTTTACAACTTTAGAATTTTTATTGCCACATTTATTACAATTTTTTTAATGTATATAAAACTTTCATATATATAATACTATTATTACTGTCAGTATCGAGCACCCTTTTTCTCTTTTACTTTAGCTAATTTATTTATTCATATTTTTTATATAAAATCACAAAAATTTTGTAATACCAAAAAATTCATACTTACCATAACTATTTAAAATATGATAACACTCATCAAAATACTTACTTTATAATTATCAATTGTTAAATATTAACGAATCATCGTTTCTTCATTGAAACTATCTCAGGAATTGACTAACTTGCTCCTGACCAAGCATTATTCGCACAAGCTTCGTTTGGGATATCAGTATCAATTCATTACTTATTCACAAAAGTCCATTCAAGATTTTGACTTACTTAGGCACTACGAAGATATGCTTATTTTGGGGACATTCATGTCAGCATCAATTTATGGCCTATTCATGAAATTCTATTCAGATATGCCTATCTTGACCATATCTGGACCCTATTAAGGCATGCTTATTTTGAAACTAGGGCCTCAAAATTCCTAACTAGAACTGACACATACTTAGGGTCCGCTCCGATTAATTTCTACCCGGGTAATAAATACTATTCTTTCTTCTATGTCGCGTTTTCTATAATAATATACATATAACATTTATAATGGTGAGTTTTTTGTATTTGGATAGTATTACTTTTTAAGTTACATTGGAATAATAGTAATCTCTGCTGCTTTTACCATAAGCTTAAAAATTGTGATATTCAGTCATATTCACTACATTTCTCATGAACGGTGCAGACAAATCGCATGAAATTTTAACTACGAATATGTTTTGCTGCGATAAACGTTACGTTAAATTTTGAACGTACAATTTCAATTACTTTGGTTTAAGTGAATAAACTCCTTGATCAGAACCGCGGGATTTCTCGCTCCTCGCGGAAGCATCGCTCCCCCGGCGGGACATCCTCTGGGAGGACAACCAGGATGAGGATCTTGCGGTCGATCCATCAATTTCCGACGACGACGACCCGTTGCCGACTCGCGGCTTCGCGTCGCGTCGCGAATAAGCAGCTCGCGAGAGTCGGGGGCGCTGCTCCGTCGCGAACGGTAATGCACACGTACCGTAATGCGAAGCCACGCGGGAGCGCATTGTGTTGCTCTTATAGAAGCGAGCTTCGCGATGTGGCGCGCGAAGAAAGGAGGAAGCGCGGAAGTGACATTTCCCCCGCTCGCGAGAGTGAAGATAGACGAGCGAGCGAGCGAGCGGCAAAAGCGTCGGCGACGGACAAGCGGAGAGAGGAGCGACCGCGACGGGAGGGAGGGGGAGGAGGTGGCGCGAGGAAAATGTTGACGAGGCGAACGCGGCGAGATAATTTGCGCATTCCGCGCGCGGAATCTCAGATAAGACAAATACATCCCCGATGAACACGGGGGAAGAGCTCCCTCGCCGAGGGCGGGGAAGCGCAATAACGGTCGTCCGACGTCCTCGCCGCCACCCAATTTTTCCTCCGCGCAGCCTTTACACGGTTTAACACGGTGTACAGCCCGTCCACCCCATCCATCGGCTGCGCGACGCTCGCTGCATCCGTCCCTTGGCCACCATAGGGGCGGTAAAAAGTAAAAGGAGAGAATTTAGAAGCGTAGCCGAGAGAGGGAGGACTCAGCGTTACCGGTGCGCGCAGAGACGTCGTTACCGCACCCGCTTGTACTATTCGGTCGCGCGACTTTTCTCGTCTCCTTCGCCGAGACGTTTTGCGCGGGTGCACAGCAGGTCGACGTGTACACGACCGCACGTTCATGCGCGCGATTGTGTGTAAGCGCGTGTGTGTGCGCACATGCATAGTCATATATATCCGCGGTGGAGGAGGAGGATGAGAAGTAACGCGTCAAGGCTTTAATGGGATTCTATTTACGGGATTCGTGCCCCGGCTAGGCAAACACTGTTGGTGCCGACTCCGGAGGACAACTGTCCTCCGTCTCGTGCAGGGATCCTCAAAAATGCCGGCTCCCGAGTCGAAATTTTGATGCTACTTTGACGCTCTTAAGGATAGTTTGACTACTTAGACGGTTTATAGCCTAAGTAAAACGACCTACTTTGACGATATTGGTACTCAGTAACTTCTCTTTCGAACCTTTAACTCTACCTTGTCAAAATTTTGACGCTACTTTGACGATCTTAAAAATAGTTTGAGCCTACTTAGATAATCTACAACCCAGATGAAACCTATTTTGACGATATTAACACTCATTTTCAAATCGAAATTTTGACCATATGTTGAACCTTGAACTTTACACAGTAGGAGCTAAAATAGCAAAGTAGATTTCTAATGATATAATTTACTCCTACTTTGACTCTGATGATGTCTGAAATATATGCAACAAATAAAATGTATATTTTGTATGCTATTTGACGTCTCTGTTTCGTTATTCATTAAACATTTTAAATATTTCTATAAAATATATATATTCTATGTTGAAGCTAAAGCTTCAATAGAAATTCGCAACTGAACCTACTTTGTTTCCTAAGATCCTACTATTATACAACCCACTTTGACGCTAAAGAAAACGAAAGCGGAAATTTCACACATCAGGGTCAAAGTAGGAATAAATTATATCATTAGAATTATACTTTGCTATCTTAACTCCTACTGTGTAGAATTCAAAGTTCAACATAGAATCAAAATTTCGACTCGGGTAACGTAATTGACAGTACTCGAGTCGAAATTTTGATGCTACTTTGACGCTCTTAAGGATAGTTTACGCCTACTTAAACTAGGTAAAACCTACTTTGACGATACTGATACTCAGTAACTTCTCTTTTGAACCTTTAACTCTACCTTGTCAAAATTTTGACGCTACTTTGACGATCTTAAAAGTAGTTGAGTCTACTTAGATAATCTACAACTCAAGTGAAACCTATTTAGACGATATTGACACTCATTTTTTAATCGAAATTTTGACCATATGTTAAATCTTGAACTCTACACAGTAGAAGCTAAGATAGCAAAATAGATTTCTAATGATATAATTTACTCCTACTTTGACTCTGATGATGTCTGAAATATATGCAACAAATAAAATGTATATTTTGTATGTTATTTGAAGTTTCTGTTTCATTATTTTCCAAATTTTTTTAATATTTCTATAAAATACATATATTCTATGTAGGAGCTAAAGCTTCAATAGAGGTTTGCAACTGAATCTACTTTGCTTCCTAAGATCCTACTATTATACAACCTACTTTGACACTAAAGAAAGCGAAAATGGAAATTTCAGACATCATCAGGGTCAAAGTAGGAGTAAATTATATCATTAGAATTAAACTTCGGTGGCAAACTCGGTCATATCAATAGAATTAAACCTACTTTGCTATCTTAGCTCCTACTGCGGTGTAGAATTCAAGATCCAACATAGGATCAACATTTCGACTCGGGTGATGATATTAGAGACGAATTTCCCGTCAATCTTCTTCTTTGTCTTCGATTGCTTTCAATCGCAGTATTATTGTTTTTCGTTTTTTTGGCACGCTTATTTTTTGTTGCTTTATTTGGTACAGGTCAAAGGATTCAGTAATTTTTCTGATATTTTTTTACTTAAATATCTGTAAGTGTGTTTATCTAAAGTACAAATGTAGCTTTGAATGTGGCCCTAAAAAAAGAAAAGTTGAAAATTTTGTCGCAATTAATATTTTAAAAATAATTTATAGTACACGGAGAGGACATATTAAACATTACATTTAATTTGAAAATGTTTTCTAAAATTAGACTAGCGGAAACCAGGGCTAGTTGGTTATCGAGGGGAGTTGACAAAACCGATTATTTTTGCTATTTTCTAACAAGTTACAGAATTAAACAAGCAAGATTTTTAAACATGTCAAAAATGATTCTGAAATCCCTGCTTGATTATGTTAAAGAACAGTAGAAATAATTTATTTTGTCGACTTACCTCGATAGCCAACTATCTCCTGGCTCCCCTATATTGATACTGTAATATGAATTACTATAGAAATCGTAAATTTGACGATATATCGAATATATGATATAAAAACATTTAAATAATTATAATAATTCTGTAATGAAAATTCAAACTTATTTTTAAACAAATGTATAGTGATTTCAGTCAATTTTTGTACGGTCTAAGATTAAAAAATTTTGTTGTAATTTTTCTTTAGGATATTTTCCCCATACATAAGACAAGATAGGCAAGATAGACAAGATATATATTATACACGAAGGAGTAAAAACTTGACATTCTTTAAGAAAAAATTTCTATGTTTATATGCAATAATTTAAGTTTTAACATCTATAGAATCTTAATTCCTTGCTTAGATCGATTCGACTCATGAATGCTAACTACAGTTAAATATCTCAGTTTCTTAAAGCGAATACATTTATGTGCTCCGATTTTTTGCTTTCAAACTTCTCTCCCTCTCCCTCTCCCTTTCCCTCTCTTCCTCTGATTTTTATTTTCACGATGCAATATCCTGCCATTTCTCCACCGTTATCATTTCGTTTCGGCGAAATTCGTGGATAAATCATTCATTAAATTCAACCCAATGTGCCGATGCGCAACCGACAAATGTTTGATCAACGTGACATACTTGACACTCAATCATTATTTCATGAGAATACGGTTATATGGAATAAACGGAAATAAAGTGAACGAAATTAGCGTTAATGATACTACATATTTCTCAATCGCGAGAGAAACACATCGACGCGGAACGAAAAGCGTTAATTGAAAGCTTGGCGTTATAAATTCGCCACGCCGCTTTCCAACCGGAAAGAACTTCAGTGAAGTCTATACTGCAGTGAAGTCTGAAATGAAGTCTATACTGTACTGAAAAGCTCACTCAAAATAGACGAAGATTGGACAAGAGCGAGGGAAAAATATTAAGTCTGCCCTTTTCTTTTCGAACTGAAAATCACTGCGTTCAAGGATAAATCAAATGTAAAAATATGTGATAGTAAGCTCTAGAATTATAATGAAATTTATTTGTACCTGAGTCGCAACTTTAGCTCAATTTTTTATCTACACCTTTTAGCATCTGTGTATTCTAAAAGAATCAGTGAATGTGTTTAAAACACGTGGAAACAAAAATCCTACTTAACGTCTCTAAGTGTCAAAAAATCCATAAAATGCTATTTATAAATTTTACGTCCGTACTGAAAATTTAATAATATTCCATTAAGATATTTGTAATTTTGTTAACTTTTACTCAATTTTTATTATAGTGATTCACACGATAACAACAAACCTACGGAAATTTTCTAAAATTCAGCTTAATTAAACTACCGAGAGTCAAGATATTACTGCAAAATGAGGACTTTGAGAAGAAAAACGAAATATATTTCAACTGCATGTACCATACACTTATATTGAGTATTTGATCATCAAAATTATATTTTTCTTCTCTTCATATGTTGTATAAACACACGTCAAAATAACGCTTTCGCATAATCATTCAGTTTGTCATAAAAAATTGTAAAAAAACAAGCAATCAGATTTTCGGACAATCTGACCCTCCAGTCCCCTTAATAATTATCACTCTTGAGACTTGTCTCATGTGAAATACTCAGATTTTTATTCAGAGTCAAATCCAAATTTTTCAATTGAATTATATGATATATGTGATATTATATCTATAATCGCGAATCAACTGAAAAACTTTCATCTGAACTCAAACCTAAATATGTCACTTGAGAGAAGTTTCAAGTAACGTCTATTAATACAAGTCTCAATAAGAATTCGTCGGCGAAACTATAGATTAAATGAAATCAACAGATATAGACTTCAAGGTGTCAAAGTAGGCGTTAAGTAGAATATTGAGGTCAAAATTTCGACTCGGGTTTGCAGTAAGGATCATAGAAAACTATTGATCAGAATTCATTAGATAGAAACAGATATGGCGCTTTAGCAATCCGTCTCTTGTCCGGGCGTGAGCTTTCTCCAGTATGATATGAAGTCCGCGCTTTTTGCATTGTCTTTCGGACCAGCTACTCGCGAATTACTACGAATTGTTCTTTCATAACGTCACAATGAAATATAACAAAAATGCGGGGCAATCGCGGGCCGCGGCGCGGACACTCGTCGGGTTTCCGTCAAGTTTGCTCCTCTGAAGAGTAAGTAACAGCGCTGAGACGATGAAAAGAACGCGCGATGACTGTAATTTCCACGGCACTTTGTGCACGGTGGCGGCCGGAGGTGTCAGGCTGCGTTAACAAAACGCACAAACGTGTGCGACGCAGTTCACCCGTAGGGAGCCTTAGCGTTTCGCGAAACGACCGTCTCGAGTCACCTCTCTCCCTCCTTTGCTTACTCTCTCTCCCACACCCATTGCCTTTCTCTCGTACTTCATAATTTCTCCCATTTCATAAGATGAATATTACTTCCAACCGAACGAATTTACAAGCAGCAGACGCCACTTGCCGTCTCGCGATGCTACGCGCGCCGTGGTGCGACTCGATCTCCTCCCGTTTTCTATAATCGCAGAGAAATAGGAAGCAGGGAAATCGAGAGAGGAAAGAGAAAGAAAAGGTGAAGGGGCAGGAAAAAGGAGGAAGAAGGGCTCTCGATCCCCTCCCCCTTCTGACTTGTGATGCCGCGGCTTTATCGCGAGCGTGTATTTACGATAATTACAGCCCGGCTCGCCGCATAATTATGTAAACGATCGTAATTTACTTTTTGCTTCCGTTCGACGCGGGTAAAGAGCGGAACACGCTGACGCGGGGCCAATCGACGGTTCGACACTCGCGCATTTATATCGCGTGCCTATTCTCTCGTCCGCAGATTCCATCTTAATGAATTATCGGAACAAGCGATATATATATATATATATATATATATATATATATATATATATATATATATATATATATA
>NW_022639555.1:574490-577580 GCF_010583005.1 Odontomachus brunneus | reverse complement strand
TTTTAGCAGCTCATAATAGATCACACCCTTCTGATCCCATCAAACACAGAGCATTGTCTTCCGTCCATAGCGATTTGGCCTTGCAGTCGATGTCGATGGTTCGCCTGCAGTTACTCATCTTTTACGCTCAGGATTCTCAAAATATATCCACTTTTCATCGCCAGTCACAATTCGATGGAGAAATGATTTTCTTTTGTACCTGGCGAGCAGCATTTCGCAAGTGGTTTTTCGGTTTTCCTGCTGTCTTTCATTCAGTTCATGTGAAACCCATTTTCCCATCTTCTGGATCTTTCCCATGGCTTTCAAACGTATGGAGACGGCTTCTCGTGTCACATTTAATTGATCCGCGAGTTGTTGCGTTTGAGTGTCATCCTCATCCAACAATGCTTGCAATTCGCTGTCTTCAAACTTTTTCGGTGGTCTTCCACGTTCTTCGTTTCTGACGTCAAAATCGCCACTTTTGAATTTTTTAAACCACTCAAAGCACTGTGATTTATCAAGAGCATGCTCACCGTAAGCTTCGACAAGCATTCGATGCGATTCTGCAGCAGTTTTTTTCAAATGGTAACAAAAAATCAATGCTGTCCGCAAATCGTAGTTTCCAGGCACAAAATTCGACATGTTCAACGATATTACAAACTATGCTGTTATATGAAACTTATATTGTTGTGAGTTGAAAATCTTTGTCAGAGATGTCAACAAGGAAATGGCGCCAATGACGCGGTTTGACGGTAACTACATTGACAGCTAGAGTCATCTATGGGCAAATTCCGGTTTCATATTTACAGACTTGATATATATCGATAAGTGACGGCGCGATAAAGCGGCTGCCGAGACAACGTCATTTTGAGCGAACTCGGCTTTAAATTTAGAATAGAATCTGGAGCTGAAGGGGCGTGTGATGGTTCTAGGGCATCCTCTGTGTACGCGTCGGAACGAGGATATTGAATTACTGACGGAATGTTTGCCGATACTTTGTCGCCGACGCGCGAGAGCGTGCGCGCGCGCCGCTCTGGTAGTATTCGCATCTACGGTTCGAGGCGAAATATCGATATTGGAACGTTACTGAGAGAAAATAAACAGAGGGAGGTTTCCCTCGCGAAGTAACCGGATCTTCCTCAGTTGCTATAAGAATGCTGTTCATCTTTAACCCCTTTTGCGATTCCTCGCTCCCCAGCGCGATGAGATCGAAGGAAACTTCCGAGGAAAAGATTACTCTGTCTGTGCGTGTATGTAATATATTTTCACGTTTAAATATTTTATTTACATTCTGGCTTCTCTCACTTATTTCGAACTAGACACTACGAGAGCGCGTTACTGCGTCTTATTGCTGCGTTATCTACTGTTACGCCATCGCAGACGGGCAGATATACGTAAGTTTAGCAGCAACTTTATCAGTCGACTTATAAAGGTTGCAGCCCTTATGGCTTACATTAGCGCTTTTTATCGCATAAAATGACGAAATAGAAATACGAAAAAATATGTGAAAACTATCAAAATTTGCTCAAAACAATTCGTCATGCAAAACGTGATATGCAAATCTGAGTGACTTTTAGTAAATTTACAACTGCAACGATATAATAAAAGAATTGCATTATTGCATGATAAATTTAATGATTAATTCAATACAGCATGTCCAAGTAGACCGTCATGATTATCGCCACGTGAGACAATCGATTATGGAAACATTGCAATGCTTTTAATCGCATTAGTTAATTATTAAATACATTATGCAATAACGTAATTTTTTGTATTGATGCAGCCACAAACCTACTAAAAGTTTTACTTAGATTTTCATGTTATATTATAGATTTATGTATTGTAGATTATATTATAGGTATTATCGGTATTAGATACTGGGTGTTTACGATAATTCGAGTTCGAATTAGTACAAGTTAGTTTTACTAGGGCCGAAAAATATAATAGGCACAAGTATCTAATATCTTCATGATTCATGACAACTCAATGCTGTCATAATTCATATACTCAATAGTATATGTATAAGAATTAACAGTATCAGATAATATAGTTTCGTAAAATATGTAACAATAATATTACAAAACAATAAGTTATTACATTTCAGAAAAATTAGAAGCACTAAATTAAATTATGAAAAAATATTATGTATTTGTGAAATACCCAAAAATAGAAAACTATTCTAACCTATTATTCTAACCTATTATTAACCTATTATTATTGGATATTTCACAAATACATGATACTTTTTTATAATTTAATTTAGTGTTTCTAATTTTCTAAAATATAATAACTCATTGTTTAGTAATATTATTGTTACATATTTTACGAAACTATATTACCCGATATTGTTAATTCTTATTAGGGTTTCTGACCCGAGAATTCTCGATCTCGATTTCCCGGGAAATTTGTCAAATTTAATCCCGGGAAAAAATCAGTCAAGAAATCGAGAAATCGAGAAATTTTTGAAAAAACATAATAAATAGATAATTAACGCGCAAACAATGACTACATTCACTTTGGTGCTTAGTGTTTTAAGTATCACTTTATCTTTGTTGTTTATCAAATATTAAACTAGGACAAGCGATGCTTATGCTTATGTTGGTCGGTGTTCGTTTACCCCGGGAGTGGAGTCGTTAATGGGACCAATTTAGGGGGCGCGTACCGGTCATTTCGACCGAAATATATTTAAGCACATATATGTATAATAATTGAGTAATAATTAATAAATTACCAATTCAATTAAAAGAAACATAATAATTGAAGGAAATAATTTTATTATGTCACTATTTCTTCTTTTTCCTTTATTTCTTTTTTTCTCTTTACCATTTCTATATCTAATATGTTTAAGAAACATATTAAACTTATTATACATATGTGAATATATTAAAAATAAAATATTTTTATTTTAATTGCATTGGTACAATGCAGTTATTAATGTTTCATATAGGTATTCAGTATCCTCCGAATCACTAATTGTTTCTTCTGTTTTATATCCTTCTAAATAATTCTTTCTAGATCGCTTACTCATGTTTGCACGTTTATAATTGTAATATTCGAGACACTAGAGAGAACCGTCCGTCCAACTACGATGTCGAAAACGTTATATCAGTT
>NW_022639555.1:526152-572371 GCF_010583005.1 Odontomachus brunneus | reverse complement strand
TTTTAGCAGCTCATAATAGATCACACCCTTCTGATCCCATCAAACACAGAGCATTGTCTTCCGTCCATAGCGATTTGGCCTTGCAGTCGATGTCGATGGTTCGCCTGCAGTTACTCATCTTTTACGCTCAGGATTCTCAAAATATATCCACTTTTCATCGCCAGTCACAATTCGATGGAGAAATGATTTTCTTTTGTACCTGGCGAGCAGCATTTCGCAAGTGGTTTTTCGGTTTTCCTGCTGTCTTTCATTCAGTTCATGTGAAACCCATTTTCCCATCTTCTGGATCTTTCCCATGGCTTTCAAACGTATGGAGACGGCTTCTCGTGTCACATTTAATTGATCCGCGAGTTGTTGCGTTTGAGTGTCATCCTCATCCAACAATGCTTGCAATTCGCTGTCTTCAAACTTTTTCGGTGGTCTTCCACGTTCTTCGTTTCTGACGTCAAAATCGCCACTTTTGAATTTTTTAAACCACTCAAAGCACTGTGATTTATCAAGAGCATGCTCACCGTAAGCTTCGACAAGCATTCGATGCGATTCTGCAGCAGTTTTTTTCAAATGGTAACAAAAAATCAATGCTGTCCGCAAATCGTAGTTTCCAGGCACAAAATTCGACATGTTCAACGATATTACAAACTATGCTGTTATATGAAACTTATATTGTTGTGAGTTGAAAATCTTTGTCAGAGATGTCAACAAGGAAATGGCGCCAATGACGCGGTTTGACGGTAACTACATTGACAGCTAGAGTCATCTATGGGCAAATTCCGGTTTCATATTTACAGACTTGATATATATCGATAAGTGACGGCGCGATAAAGCGGCTGCCGAGACAACGTCATTTTGAGCGAACTCGGCTTTAAATTTAGAATAGAATCTGGAGCTGAAGGGGCGTGTGATGGTTCTAGGGCATCCTCTGTGTACGCGTCGGAACGAGGATATTGAATTACTGACGGAATGTTTGCCGATACTTTGTCGCCGACGCGCGAGAGCGTGCGCGCGCGCCGCTCTGGTAGTATTCGCATCTACGGTTCGAGGCGAAATATCGATATTGGAACGTTACTGAGAGAAAATAAACAGAGGGAGGTTTCCCTCGCGAAGTAACCGGATCTTCCTCAGTTGCTATAAGAATGCTGTTCATCTTTAACCCCTTTTGCGATTCCTCGCTCCCCAGCGCGATGAGATCGAAGGAAACTTCCGAGGAAAAGATTACTCTGTCTGTGCGTGTATGTAATATATTTTCACGTTTAAATATTTTATTTACATTCTGGCTTCTCTCACTTATTTCGAACTAGACACTACGAGAGCGCGTTACTGCGTCTTATTGCTGCGTTATCTACTGTTACGCCATCGCAGACGGGCAGATATACGTAAGTTTAGCAGCAACTTTATCAGTCGACTTATAAAGGTTGCAGCCCTTATGGCTTACATTAGCGCTTTTTATCGCATAAAATGACGAAATAGAAATACGAAAAAATATGTGAAAACTATCAAAATTTGCTCAAAACAATTCGTCATGCAAAACGTGATATGCAAATCTGAGTGACTTTTAGTAAATTTACAACTGCAACGATATAATAAAAGAATTGCATTATTGCATGATAAATTTAATGATTAATTCAATACAGCATGTCCAAGTAGACCGTCATGATTATCGCCACGTGAGACAATCGATTATGGAAACATTGCAATGCTTTTAATCGCATTAGTTAATTATTAAATACATTATGCAATAACGTAATTTTTTGTATTGATGCAGCCACAAACCTACTAAAAGTTTTACTTAGATTTTCATGTTATATTATAGATTTATGTATTGTAGATTATATTATAGGTATTATCGGTATTAGATACTGGGTGTTTACGATAATTCGAGTTCGAATTAGTACAAGTTAGTTTTACTAGGGCCGAAAAATATAATAGGCACAAGTATCTAATATCTTCATGATTCATGACAACTCAATGCTGTCATAATTCATATACTCAATAGTATATGTATAAGAATTAACAGTATCAGATAATATAGTTTCGTAAAATATGTAACAATAATATTACAAAACAATAAGTTATTACATTTCAGAAAAATTAGAAGCACTAAATTAAATTATGAAAAAATATTATGTATTTGTGAAATACCCAAAAATAGAAAACTATTCTAACCTATTATTCTAACCTATTATTAACCTATTATTATTGGATATTTCACAAATACATGATACTTTTTTATAATTTAATTTAGTGTTTCTAATTTTCTAAAATATAATAACTCATTGTTTAGTAATATTATTGTTACATATTTTACGAAACTATATTACCCGATATTGTTAATTCTTATTAGGGTTTCTGACCCGAGAATTCTCGATCTCGATTTCCCGGGAAATTTGTCAAATTTAATCCCGGGAAAAAATCAGTCAAGAAATCGAGAAATCGAGAAATTTTTGAAAAAACATAATAAATAGATAATTAACGCGCAAACAATGACTACATTCACTTTGGTGCTTAGTGTTTTAAGTATCACTTTATCTTTGTTGTTTATCAAATATTAAACTAGGACAAGCGATGCTTATGCTTATGTTGGTCGGTGTTCGTTTACCCCGGGAGTGGAGTCGTTAATGGGACCAATTTAGGGGGCGCGTACCGGTCATTTCGACCGAAATATATTTAAGCACATATATGTATAATAATTGAGTAATAATTAATAAATTACCAATTCAATTAAAAGAAACATAATAATTGAAGGAAATAATTTTATTATGTCACTATTTCTTCTTTTTCCTTTATTTCTTTTTTTCTCTTTACCATTTCTATATCTAATATGTTTAAGAAACATATTAAACTTATTATACATATGTGAATATATTAAAAATAAAATATTTTTATTTTAATTGCATTGGTACAATGCAGTTATTAATGTTTCATATAGGTATTCAGTATCCTCCGAATCACTAATTGTTTCTTCTGTTTTATATCCTTCTAAATAATTCTTTCTAGATCGCTTACTCATGTTTGCACGTTTATAATTGTAATATTCGAGACACTAGAGAGAACCGTCCGTCCAACTACGATGTCGAAAACGTTATATCAGTTATATCGATTTTATATTAATATATCATTAAGTAACGTGTTACTTTGTAAAATTAAACTTAATTTTATTTTTGTTAAACTAAAAATAAAAATCGACTGATTGATGCAATAAAAGACTAATTTATGTGAATATATAGGCAAAATAATTGCATAATGTCAAATTATCAATAATACAATTTATTTAAACAATTAATATGTATTTTAATTTATTAATTTCTTTGAATTTCATGTTTCACAGATCGTTATCGTGTTTTTCACAGATTTTTTTATATTCTCGATTTTCTGGGAATTCCCAGGAACAGACACACGGGAATTCCCGAGAAATTAAGAAGGTCGGGAAATCAGAAACCCTAATTCTTATACATATGCTATCAGCTACACTACCCTAACTCTACTCTGCTCTACTCTACTCGATTTATCCGACAGCATTGAGTTGTCATGAATCATGAAGATACTAGACGGTTGTGTCTATCATATTTTTCGGCCCTAATGAAACTAACTCGTACTAACTCAAACTCGAATTATCATAAACATCCATTATATATTATAGATTATATTATAGATATTATCGATGTTAGATATTATATATTATAGACTATATTATAGATTTTCGTATAATATTAGCACCACATTGTTTCATAGTATTTAATTTCCTCTTGACATTCCGTCAAAATACATCATTTCCGTGATGACAGCCGCGCGCGTGTCCGAGCAAACAACCCGCGCCGAGATAGCCAATCGCCGAAAATAGGCAGTAAGAAGATAACAGGACTTTTTTTTAAGAAACGATCCCTCGAAGTGAGCGTAGCGCGGCGATTGTAATTCACGAATCTCGATTCCCCGCGATTGAGTCAGCATGTCCGACGGGAGCAGAAGCGATCTGCGCGGGTTCTGCAAACTTAATGCCTGGCCGATCACTTTTTTGTCGCGGCTCTCGGCAGAAATTACGTTCGTCCCGAAAGAAGACGATTGCGGCTGCGGCGGCAAGCGCGTATAACCCCCGCAAAACGGACGATGTCCAATTAAACTTTTTCCCCGGCCGAAGAAGCGCATCGGTTTACGATCTAGCGGGACATCGGTAGTCAAAGAAGTTACGAAATGTAACCGGAGAGATCGTAAGAAAACGCCTTAACCGCTGACGGCGCCGTAGCGTCGCGAGACAAAACAAAGTGAGAACACTAAAGAATGCGCGGGTGGTCGCGCGGGGGCGGAGGGGGAGGAGCGAGGGTCGAAGTGCAACCACAGTCGAGACGTGTATCGTGGTCGAGAGGGGCAGGGAGGGAGGTTAGTGGCGCTCACAAGTGAGAGAGTTGCTTCTTTCGTTTCACCGCGACGTTTCCTCGTGAAAAGTTCCGTCACTTTTCGCGCTCGGGAGTCTCTCCGACGACGACGATGACGATCGGGCGACGGCGACGGCTGGCGCGCGCGCCCCTCGGTGTGAAAGCGCCCTTAAAGCCGCGCGGAGTCGCAAGCACGATAGGTCTTTTCCTGTTCTCCAGCGCGCGCTCCGCAACGTTTAAATTAGAAATGCCTCTCGGGCACGCCAAGCAACGACGTTGAAGCGCCGTTGCGATATAATCGCGGTGGACGTCTACCAGAAGCCGTCGGCGCTCGTACATGCGATTAACGATGATAACCAACACGTCCGAGATAATCCCTGAAATTTCACTTAAGTCATTCGCGCGCCTCCGAATGCGTCCGCTCGAGTCTTCGGAGGTACCGTCGTCTCGCGAGCAGAGGGGTGAGATTGTGGTCGTCATGTATGAGTGAGTGAGCGAGCGAGCAACGTTTATTATCGTGTCGTAGGATACAGAAAATTAAGCTAAATTGTGTACAAGTTATACACTGGGAGAAATTATCGGATAGAAGATTAGTAAACGGATATTTCCGATCAAAGTACCGATGAATTTTTCAATCCGATCAGGAAATATACGATGAGAAATATCGGTTCATATTTTTTTCGGTTTATCAGATGAAGTGCCATTATGATTGGAAGTATTCGATCAAATTTAATCGGGTATCCTGATCGGATATCAAAATTGACCGAAATTTGGCCGGAAATATCCGTTTGTTAATTTTTTATCGGATATTTCTCTCAGCGTACAAGTTATTTAATGTAATATTATCCATCTTTTTTTATCATTTACAATAATCGAGCAGGAAGACATTCTGTATGCAGTTAATCAGTTTTTAAACTGCAATAAGACTCAGCAATGAAAATTCCAAAAATGTTCTTTCTTATAAAGAAATCAAAATTATTTTTACTTCCTTAAATTGAACCATATCTCTTCTTGTTGTACAACAAGTCATTGTAAAAAGATAAAACTTTATTTCTAGTCTTTTCTAACAAGGGAGTTACAAAATTAAGTAAGCAAGATTTCAGACATGTCAAAGAAGGCTTTAAAATCTCTGCTTGCTTGATTCTGAAATCTGTTAAAGAAATAAATTATTTTGCCAATTTACCTCGGTGACTAAACAATCCTGGTTTTCCCTACAAGAAATGTTTATTAAATACTGTCTAATATTTTGATTTTTGAAATCATTTTATTAAAAAAATGTTTTTTTTATATGAATGTATGATCTCAGAGGCCCTGTTTCGGTAACACAAGAAAATTTTATTTAAATTACTTTTTCTCTAGTAAACTCCTAAACGAAGTATTTTTGTTTGTTTGTTTAAGCTCGAGTCAGACAAAATAATATTTTTATTTTTTTATTCTAGAATCATTATTTTATAGGAAGTTAATCGTGTAAAAACGAAACTTGAGTAATACATTATTGTCTCGAACTTGTGGTTCATCTAATGGTTAAAATTCAAATTTTTTTGCATATTTTATTATTTTATCAATTATCTACTAAAAATACTGTTAGTAATTGATTTTTCTTTTCAACAAAGCTATTAGTTTAAAGGATATTTTAATGTATGTAATTTTTTCAATGCAAGAGAGATGTGCAATTTATTCTGAATTTTATTTTTTATCTCCAACTATGTGCGTGTTCTACGACTGTGATTCAGTACTAATAGGAAATTATGTTTTTGGCTCTTCTTTTTGGTATTTTATTTATTTTGTAAAGAATTATTAACATACATAGACTCTGTCTTTCTCTCTCTAGCAAAGGCCTTAAGACAATATGTTTATATAAACATTTCTTTATAAAACAATCTTTATAAAACGATCTTAAGAATCAACTTTTAAAATATTAAAATAGAAATTTAAAATATTAAAATTAGAACTTAAAAAATATTCTATATAACAACGCGTCCTTTGTAATTGAAACATCGTCTCATTGTCGAATATTTCGAAAAATCTTCGACAAAAGCGTGCGCGAAAAGATATCGCGATTTATTGTCGCACCTTCTTTTTTTATTGGATTACCTACAACTTCGTGAGGGCGAGTGTCTCACTTAAGAATAAATCGTGTTGTATCTCGCCGCATATACACACCGCTATCGACGTCGAACTGGCAATTTATCGCACTCGTGCGAGCACCTTCGCCACACGCATTCAGACATTCAAAAATCCAATACTCGCTCCGAGCCGATTCACTCGACGGGGCACACGAGAGAAGTACAAAGTGTACACGGCAGCGTATCTGTCGCGAGCCGACTTCGAGTAAGTAGTAAGCGTATACGTCTCGTCGCACGGCCGGAGAGAGACCGGTTTCCCCCTGATCGCGCCAGTCTGATCGTTGCGTGGCATTTCCACTGGCTGCCCGCGCGAGGATTCAACGAGCGCGTGCAAAAAAATCCGCACCATCCGCCTCTTCAACCGCGCCATCCCACGAAAATTTCCATCGACGCCCGAGAGCAAACACTCCAACCGTGGAGAGATACCTGCCTGCCTGCCTGCCTGCTTACCCTCCTTGCTGGGAAAACAGCCGCCCTAAGGAGATTTGATTTTGCTCGGCAGAAACCAAAATTGTTAGCCCGAGGCGGGAAGAGAAGGCCGCCCAACGTCTATCTATCCATCCATCTACCTATCTATCTATCTATCTATCTTTGCCTCTGTATTTTCGCAAGCGTGTCGCTTGTTATTTCGGATCGGGGCCAATCCTTCAGCTCTTCCTCCTCCTCCTACTCTTCTGTCGCCGTCGTCACGTCCTTCACCGTGCCACTCGTATCCTTGCCGTGCCGGCAGGATAACAACCCTTCGCGATGAATACGCCAGTTGCATACGGAGAGTCGGGCTTTTGATCGTACAAACCGCCTCCCCGCATGCACGTACACGCGTACACACCCGATACACCCTCCTGTTGTCGATCGTACAATCGAGAGTCACACATAACTCGCAATTCGCGTCCTGACATAATTACAGGCGGCCTCGCGCGAACGTGAAAAATAATTCTTTTTTTCTACTTTTGTTTTCCTTCCTTTTCATTGGACAAGCGAGACGCAATTTCAATCCTGGCCAGCCGGTAGTGGCGAATTACCGCGCATGCTAATTAAATTTCCGGCGGGCTCGTAATTTGCGCTTCGCGTCGAGCAACTGAATCAGATGTAACGCGAACGTAACCGTGGTCAAATGTCGATATCCCGATTAAGGACGTTCGATAGAGTGAGGAGAAAAGCGCCCGAACGATCCCTAATTAATCCCGTATTCGGATCATCCGAGTGATGCTCTTTCAAACATGGCGCCATCGATAGTCGGCCGATCGATCGAACGCGCGGGCGGGCGATGCAGGGAAGACGATGGAGGAAAATCGTCAGTCCCCCGAGAGACTGGATTCGAAAGAAGACTTAATTCGAAAGAAGACTTAATTCGAAAAATTTTAAGGAAACTGAGAGAAATTTCATTAGATCGCTGAAACTTCATCTTTATCTTTCCTAGCTTTATATTAGGAACTTGCAAAGGTTCGTCGAGTCGTCGATGATTTCATTATCTCTGAGGATGAGGCATTTTTCAGGCGCGGGAGTCGGACGATTATCTGAAAAATGGCGAAAAACAGTAAACGGTAATGGTCGTTTAAAGTCATTTAAAGGTAGTTGGTCCGCAACAATGCTGTTATTTAAATTTTATTTAAATTTGTTATTTAAATTTAATAATATTATTTAATAATATGATAATACTAAATAATTATTGATTATATTGTTATTGCATAAGCCTGTTGGCAACGACTCTCAATTTTGACAGTTTGATGAGCTCCCAATTTCATTATGTTTAAACTGTTTTGCGACTCATTATACATATAAATAGTACCAACTTTGACTTTATATCTCTTGATTTTAGTATCTCAGCTTCGATCAATATTTTTTTAATTACGCATGTACATAGATCGTGCTTCCATTAATATGTTGCTATAATTGAAAAATGTATTACTAAGAAAATGTATTTACGAACCCACTGTCTTAATTAGACATCTCTTTCGTTACTATTAACAAAGGAAAGCTAACAGCTAAAAGTCCGACAAACTTTTGCAAGCTCCTACTATTAATGAGATGTCTTTCCTTTAGTCTATGTTTTGGATCCGTATAAAAGCCCCTCGCATTGTCTTTCTCTGTTTAATGACATTAAAAACGAGAAAATGCATAAAAATTCTTGCAAAATACGTTAAAATAAAAATATATATTCATCATCAAGTAACATTTACAATGTTAATTAAACAAATTTGTAAGATATTCCGTGCACTCCCCTTTTGCTCTAACAAACAAATTACAATAATTTATTGTAAATTAACCTAAGTGTGAAGAAATAGGTTAAAAAGATGAATTGTATTATATGTCACGTTAATTTATGACGAATTAATGATTATTAAAGCAAAAGAAAAATGCATGAAATGTTTCACAGATTTATTTAATCGATTGCAAGTATCACTTAAATCTAAATTTTTTTTATTTAAATCAAATATTGTTTACTTGATTTAAGTAAACAATATTTGGTTTAAATAAACAGAATTTAGATTTAAATAAATATGTCAATGGCACCCATCAAAGAAATATTTGTTGATTTTAAGGTAATTTTTCCCTTAGTGTAGATATATATTTTCATTTCAACGTATTTCCCAAGGATTTTTAACATGCATTTTCTCTAGAATTTGTGTAAAATCTTTAATATCATAGTTTTCATTAAAAACAGACATATAGTTTAGAAGGTGTTACAAATATAAATTAAAACTATAGCACGTTGGCCTTAAGAGACACATAAAAAGTGTCAAATTTAGTTACAAAAAATCAGTCTTCGAATGAGCAATTTCTTCTAATTGCAACGAGCGATTAGATACCTTCATGTATATTTAGCGCAAAGATTCCATCAAATCCTCACGAAATATATTTCATGATGCGACTACTTTAAAATAGCCAGCGATGCGAGAATACGTACAGTCCGATACGAAATAATTGACAAGTAACTTTTTTTTTCTTCTGTCAAGCGTATTCCCGAAGATGTCATGGGATAAGAAAAGCAACATATTCGAAGATTGTAAGAGTAGAACGATGAGGATAAAGATAGGGACGCTCGAGCCTTTTGTGAAAAGATTCTTCTGTATATATATATTCTCCCAAGCTCGAGAATAGATCTCGATGCAGTCGATCGGTCCAATTAGCGCACGATATTGTAAGTTCAATCAGTGTCGTTACAAATAGAACTCAGCTATTCATGAACGAGCAGAGCAGAAGATCCCAATCGAGAGTCCGCCGTACTTTCGTCAACGGCCGATAGACACGCTGATTAAGGCAAACTCGACCATTATGGCCATACCGGAAAGATGGCCATAAGCTGTAGTTTCTTTAATAAATGCAAAACATTGCGTTTGTGTAATCAATCACAAAGATAATCGATATTTATCGTAGTGTATATGCGTACATTTTTCGAAATAGCAAGATTATGAATATTATATTATATTTTTATTTTCAACTACCTGTAAAATTTCACGTGTGTCCACTAAAACTTGCCGTAACGTCGAATAAATTACAGTTAAGCTATCGCAATCAACGTTAGATACATAAAGTAAGTATGTAAATTGTAATATAACATGCATTTTTATTTTCATTTTCACTATTTGTTTATAAGTATTATTATAACCGTCTTTTACTCACATTTCGGCTAAGATGGCTGACTATCATTCTAACATTTATAAAACGAAAATCGTTATATTTCAAAAATTACTTTCAATATTACAGTAATTAAGTCTTACGTGCAATATGTTTTGATCAAAAATTGGATTTAGAATTTAAGTTTTGTAATAGAGATTTCTATTTTATATGTATATGATATTTTTCACAAATAATATGTATTAAATATTCTACACTAAAATGAATATGTCAAATTATGTTTTTTTCATTATTTTATAAAATAATAGATACAGAATCTTGAACATAAAATATGTATGGGTCATTCTTTACGGCTCTCTTGTCTTAAAAATTTAGGTAAGATGGCCAATGTTCATGTTTTGATACTTTTGTAATAAATAATTTCACTGAAGTATTTTCCTTTTAACTCTGATGATATTATAGTGGTATTATAGTGTTATGGTTATGCAGGCTTCAGTGAAGTAATGTACTAAACGTTATTAAGAAATAATAATAAGAAATGTATTCTTTTTTTGCATTTTAAAAAGGATGGCCATCTTATCCGAATTTACCCTAATTGATAAACGAACGTGAATGATTGCGAGTCGGTCACCGACCGACGACACGACAACGACGATGAATATAAGGACAGCGCGTATATACGATAGTTACTGGAATAAGTCGGTAAAGACACAAAGAAAGAAAGAGAGAGAGAGAGGTCGCAAAAGCTCAAGGCTTGCGGCGTTATAAATCGTGATTTAGATCGGTCTAACCGCATAAATTTTGGTTCACAAGGCCGGCGCACCATCCAGCTGCATTATTTCCACGGGTCGGCCGTTAGTGCTGGTCCCAGGACCTTTATGGATCCTGGGTCGTTAATTTCGGTGCCAGCTACCCATCTACGTCCACTTTAGCCGAGTGCACTTTGCGCCACCACCGTCTCCGACGACGTCGCCGCTCGTCGTTGTCGTCGTTGTAGTCGCGATGTCCTCGGTCAGCCACCAGTACAAAGGGGACGAAATGATAAAGCGGTCGTAACACAAAGCTTTGATTGCCGCTTCATCGACAGTCAACAACACGTCGCTGTGGCGTCGTTTGCTGTAAAAGCTGTTGCGATTAATCTCGGTCGCGTGAAGCCCGCCGCGTTATTTCACCGTGCCTGACTGCCGCGCGCACGATCGAACTGGGATGATATTCCGATAAATTGCCGTCATTATTTGTCCGAGCAATTATCCGAACGGTTACTTTTATGCAGATAATTTATTCATGTGATGGACTTCCCCGGCATCTCATCGTCCGTGAGAGGATGCCATACTTGAAAAGAGTATCGATAAAATACTGACTTTTTTTCTACAAAGTTTACGTCGTATTGATTATTTACACAGAATTACACGGAAAATCCTTTTACATACTGCAAATACGGATATAGTAATAAATTGAAGCATTGCTCAATATGTGACGAAAACAATAAAAAATTTTCAAGTTGATATTTTGAACTGTCAGTTGATATAAATATTTACCTGATTCAAAAATTCTGCAGAGAGAGAGAGAGAGGAAGGGAGAGAGAGAACTTATATGTACCCACGTGTGCGTTTGCTCTACTAATAAAAACTTCAAAGGACACTTCTGTATCTTTCCATGTAAAAGCTCAAAAATGTATGAAAAGTTTGTAGAGAAATTTCTACATATGTGTGTGGTTATGTTTTCTGCTAACATGGTAAAATAAAGTAGCACACATTTATATAAAGTCAAAGTCTGTCCCTTTTAGCTGCCTGAAGTGGTGCAGTAAGTTAAAGTGAAACAAATATACTTGTCTCACTCTAACTTATTGCACCAATTCAGGCAGTTCAGCTAAAAAGAACAGACCTTAAGTACCAAAAAATACGAAAAGGAGATTTTATATTAAAATCTTTTTTTCATTTTCGTCACACATACTGAGCAATGCTCCTATTTATTTTTGCATATACTTTCATTGCGTAAAAGAATTTGTAATTTTATACAACCAATACGACGTAAACTTTGCAGAAAAATGTCAATATTTTGTCGGTAATGTTTTGAGCATTCCCTTAAGGGTATGCTGGAGTCGATCACGAACTCGAACAATGTCGATAATGCACAGACGATTGTCACTAACATAATTACGTTATCCTTTTCGTATTTCTTATATAAACAGAACTTATATGAATGTGTGTTGCTTTGTTTTACCATATTCATCGGAAAACCTAACCATTTATGTAGAGAAATTTTTCTGCAAACTTTTTCGATATTCTTAAGCTTCCAAAGGTAGATGCGAAGGTAGAGCAATGTTCATTAAAATTTTTCTGTTTGAAACATCCACACTTTCGGTATATACAAGCTGCGGAATTTTTGGATTAGGCAAATATTACGCTGACAGCTTGAGACTTTACATTAAAAATTGTTCCTTTTCGTCACATATCGAGTAATGCTCCTATTTATTTTTGCACGTACTTTTATTGCTTAAAAGCATTTGTATTTCTGTGCAACCAATACGACGTATAATACTTTGCAGAAAAATGTCAATCGGTGTCGGTTCTGTCGGTAAAGTTTTCAGCTTTAGCATCCTCTTAAGAAAATAATATGTGAACATATACATACTTTCTCGAATTTTATTGATAAACGACAATCACCCAGGAACATGTAAATACATGCAAAAAAAATTGGAGTCTTACTGCGCGATAAAAAACATTTTGTATTTAAATTGAAATCGATACAGAGGGAGAAATTTTTGTGCTAAATTTTTAACACCGTGTGTTAATTTAACATATTGTCGATATGTATATTTGATTATTCTACGTAACTGAATCCATATTCATTATTTCTAAATGTTAGAATAATGTAATAGTATCCAAGTGTAACATTTCTGTGCCAATTTCCGACGTATTATTTGTGTTATTTGTTTACACATTTACCTTGTATTAAATTAACACAAAAATTAAAATGAGAAGATGTAAAATGTATTAAATTTAACACAAAATGTTTTACAGCGCATGATGAAACTAATTAAAAATTCCAAAATTCACATCCGCAGCTACAGTTGGCGTAAATATTGGTTTGACACAAAAATTAAATTTATAAAAGAATGTATGAGAAATTTGCAGAACGATGTTTTTATATGCATAGTTAGATCGTTAAGGGAATACTGAAGTCGATGACAAACTCCAATAATATCGAAAATGCAGAAACGATCGCTACTAATACAATCATGCTATTCTTTTCTTGCACATATAGAATTTACGTAAATGTATATTATTTTATATTCAGTAAAAAACTTAACTAGAAATCTTGCTGCAAATTTTTCGGATATTTTTAAGTCTCTGAATTTAGATGCGAAGGTACATCAATGTTCATTCAAAATTTTTCTATTTGGAGCATCCACGTTGTCGGTGAATACAAGCCGCGGGACATTTGGATTAAACAAATATTACGCTAACTGAAAGCCTGAGATTTTACATTTTATTTTTGTTTTCATCACATATTGAGCAATACTCCTGTTTATTTTGGCACATTCTTTCATTACGTAAAAACATTTATAATTCTGTACAACCAATATGACGTAAACTTGGCAGAAAAATATCAATATTCTATCTGTAAAGTTTTCAGCACCTCCTTAAAAGAACTGGAGGGTCAGATTGCCTGAAAGTCGTATTTATTTTTTCACAATTTTTTATGATAAACTGAATGAATATGCAAAAGTGTTATTTTGACATGTATTTATACAACATATAAAGAGAAGAAAAATATAATTTTGATGATCAAATACTCAATATAAGTGTATGGTACATGCAATTAAAATATATTTCGTTTTCTTTTCAAAGTCGCCATTTTGCAGTAATATTTTGACTCTCGGTTGTTCAATTAAGCTGAATTTTAGCTAGAAAATTTCCGTAAGCTTGTCGTTCTCGCGTAACTATAATATAAATTGAATAAAAGTTAACAAAATTGCAAATATCTTAATAGAATATTATTAAATTTTCAGTTCTTTTATAGTAAAAAAATTAATATTTCAAAATTAAATATTTTCACGAGTTCGTCAGTGAATCATATGATAACGACAAGCTTACGGAAATTTTCTATCTAAAATTCAACTTAACTGAACTACCGAGAGTCAAGATATTATTGCAAAATGACGGCCTTGAAAAGAAAAACGAAATATATTTTAACTGCATGTACCATATACTTGTATTGAGTATTTGATCATCAAAATTATATTTTTCTTCTCTTTATATGTTGTATAAATACACGTCAAAATAACACTTTCGCATATTTATCCAGTTTATCATAAAAAATTATGAAAGAACAAGCACGATTTTCAGACAATCTGACCCGCCAGTCTTCTTAAGTATGATAAAACAAAACCGCACACGCTTATATAAGATCCACAAGAAGACATACGAAAAGTGTAGTATAATGGTATTGGCTTATTTGACATGTCGTTTTGACATTCGCCTCTACTTTATCGACATTTTTGTAGCTCGTCATCCACTTTGGCATCCGCTTAAATGCGATGCGGGAATGCGAGCGACCGACTTCTCGCGTTCTCGTCGGTATTGCATCCACTTCGTATTCACCCCCGCACCCTCGGAGTTATTGCCTTGAGGAAAAACAGCGCGACACACGTACACGGGGAAATAGTTTAATGCAAATGAAGCGCGTGATAACACAGACGCGTCCAAGGAAGGAAGGAGGGAAGGGAAGGAGGAAGAGAAGGCGGAAAGAACGGCACAGTACCGATTCGCCACTCGGGGATGTTTATCCGCGCGAGATTCGCTCGCGGGATATAAATCCGAAATAACAGCTGAGAAATCGACGGTGATCCGCGAACGAACGAACGATCCAGCGGCTGTATAAAAAAGGAAGCCATTCCGTATCCAGAATCAGTCGGGTCGGGATCGATCGACGGCGACGACGACGTCGGAACGGTACTGTCGTCGTACGTCGCGCAGTTAGGGATTGTTTCCACGTCTCTCTACGGCGAATTGACGGAGTACTCCCGACCGAATGATTTCGATAGGATCGCACGCGATACGAATACGACACGCGTGCACCTGTGTTGTGTATTCGTACGTGTATCCTTCCTGTCTCCCGAATCCGTGCACCTTTTTCCGCCGTTTCGACCCGAGCCCCTCGTGAAATGCACTTTTCACGTCGTGCTTTATCTCCGCACACGGCAATACAGCGAACGTTGTTACCTCTAATCTCTACGATCCACACACATAATTTGCTTAAATTGGAAAGAGCCGACGGGATTAATAGTTCCTAGGCTCGCGGCGACGGGATGCGACGCGGCGCGGCGCGGCGCTCAGATTCGCAAGGGCGATTGCACTTAAATTATGCTTTCAATCCGGCACGCGCGCGCAAATATCGCCTGACGCCGCTGCTCATAGAGAGACGTTTTATTCTCCTCCCGGCGGCGATTTAATCGGTTTGAGGTAGTTGTATCGCTAAGTGCCGCATTTCCAGTGGCGCGTAATGGGCCACTCATACATTTACTATTTATTCAACAAAATTGCACCATGAGCATTTTATACTGAAAGATGCTTTTATGCCAGAGTTTTAGAGGCATAGATCGATATTATACAGTAAATAACTATTCTTTCATTTTATTCCAATTTCATTTCATCCTATTCTTTCATGTGCCATTTATGTTTCAGGATCTGAAATGTGCTGTTATTTTTTATGTTTCTATTGAAGTTTACTATGTCTCTTAGCAAAAACTTAGTCTATTCCTGCATTACACTAAAAAGAGAAACAATAAAATTTTTAAAAATTCATATAAAAGAAAAAAATATTTTCTTCGTATACATTTCTATATATTTATTTCATTATCTAGATAATAAATGTAAATTTGATTGAAGTTAAGATAAACATATATACAATACTACAAATAAGAAAATATTATTTTTATACTTTTTTATTAATGCTTTATTTTTCTATTCATTGATTTAATAAAAATAATACATAAAAAATATATGTGTTCAAATATATATATGTATACCTATTTTGAATATTACTATTATCGTAATATATAAATTATGAACTTTCCATCGCTGTGTTTTCAAAACAAATCAGTCAATAATTTTGAAATTTATGTATATTAGTATATTACGACTGTATATTAGTTAATCTTTTGAGTATTATAACATTTTTTTATCAAAATTTCAAATATAGTTTAGATTATATTAAAAATAAAAATTTATGTTTCTAGTGAAGTTTACTATGTCTCTTAGCAAAAACTTAGTCTATTCCTGCATTACACTAAAAAGAGAAACATAATAAGATTTTTAAAAATTCATATAAAAGAAAAAAATATTTTCTTCGTATACATTTCTATATATTTATTTCATTATCTAGATAATTTGATTGAAGTTAAGATAAACATATATACAATACTACAAATAAGAAAATATTATTTTTATACTTTTTTATCAATGCTTTATTTTTCTATTCATTGATTTAATAAAAATAATACATAAAAAATATATGTGTTCAAATATATATACGTATATCTATTTTAAATATTACTATAAATTATGAACTTTCCATCGCTGTGTTTTCAAAACAAATCAGTCAATAATTTTGAAATTTATGTATATTAGTATATTACGACTGTATATTAGTTAATCTTTTGAGTATTATAACATTTTTTTATCAAAATTTCAAATATAGTTTAGATTATATTAAAAATAAAAATTTATGTTTCTAGTGAAGTTTACTATGTCTCTTAGCAAAAACTTAGTCTATTCCTGCATTACACTAAAAAGAGAAACATAATAAGATTTTTAAAAATTCATATAAAAGAAAAAAATATTTTCTTCGTATACATTTCTATATATTTATTTCATTATCTAGATAATTTGATTGAAGTTAAGATAAACATATATACAATACTACAAATAAGAAAATATTATTTTTATACTTTTTTATCAATGCTTTATTTTTCTATTCATTGATTTAATAAAAATAATACATAAAAAATATATGTGTTCAAATATATATACGTATATCTATTTTAAATATTACTATAAATTATGAACTTTTCATCGCTGTGTTTTCAAAACAAATCAGTCAATAATTTTGAAATTTATGTATATTAGTATATTACGACTGTATATTAGTTAATCTTTTGAGTATTATAACATTTTTTTATCAAAATTTCAAATATAGTTTAGATTATATTAAAAATAAAAATTTATGTTTCTAGTGAAGTTTACTATGTCTCTTAGCAAAAACTTAATCTATTCCTGCATTACACTAAAAAGAGTAACATAATAAGATTTTTAAAAATTCATATAAAAGAAAAAAATATTTTCTTCGTATACATTTCTATATATTTATTTCATTATCTAGATAATAAATGTTAATTTGATTGAAGTTAAGATAAACATATATACAATACTACAAATAAGAAAATATTATTTTTATACTTTTTTATTAATGCTTTATTTTTCTATTCATTGATTTAATAAAAATAATACATAAAAAATATGTGTTCAAATATATATATGTATATCTATTTTAAATATTACTATAAATTATGAACTTTCCATCGCTGTGTTTTCAAAACAAATCAGTTAATAATTTTGAAATTTATGTATATTAGTATATTACGACTGTATATTAGTTAATCTTTTGAGTATTATAATATTTTTTTATCAAAATTTCAATAAAAATAAAAATTAAGAAAATAGCGTGCTAACATCAAGGAATACATACAAAAAGTGTTAAATTTAGTTACAAATATCTCAGCTCTCAAATGGTCAATCTTTTTTTAATTGCTTGCGCAATTAGACCACATTTCAATATATATGAAGTGTAAGTTTCGATGAATATCCATATAACTCATCTCATGATACAACCACTTTAAGCCGACAGCGACATCAGATATTTTATAGCGTCCCGAACATTTCTTCATAAAAATCCTATCGCGGACATCTTTCTTTTTCGCTTCCCCTTTTATGTTCCCTCTCTACACACGATGTCAGAAGCGGCCGACGGAAGATACGCGATCTTCGCCGACGAAATGACTGTAACTATTATTACGAAAACAATCGAAACGGCGCGTCCGATCTAAAGTACCGAGGTGATGTCACGTCCGCGCAGATTAAGGGCGATCCGAATTTTATTAGGTCATTCGAAACTTGGCCTGATCCTAAGCAAACAGTGTGGCAGCTCTCAGCCAACCCCTGACCCTATCGCTTACCCACCAGTCCTCTCTCCCTCTCCTTCTGTTTCTCTCGCCGTCGCGCCGCTCTCCAGACTTATACTCTCGCCTTCCCTCCTTCCCCCTCTTTCTCACACCCTTCCTCCGGTCTACTATGGAGGTGTTGTGCGTGCCTCCGCAAGGAATCACGTGCGCGAACTAATTTCCCTGGCAGGAATGCGAGAATCCGCAGCTTGCGCTTTCCGGCGCGAGCTAGCCGGAAACGTGCTAAGAAATTCTTACGGGCGAACGTGTCTCACGGGCCAGTCAGTATCGAGTCGATCGGTTAACCTCCATTCGTCGATCAGCTAGTATCAACAGCGGCCGCGATCGCCGAAATGTTTCATGTCCAGCCCGCGCAGAATTAAGGCTTCTGAGTATTCACTGCAACCGTGTTGGATCGCGGTATCGAGTCCGAGAAATAACACACGCTGAAAATTCTGGCATGCCAAATGGAAAGATGTTTCTATGGAGGAACGTTTAACGCTGGCTTAACGCACTTCGCTGGCAGAAAAAATTAGCATCAACCGACCCAAAAATGGCAAGATCTAAATGCTATTTGATTTTTATAAAAGTCAGTACTAAAATACTTTTCGAGTTGTTGGATACGAATTTGAGATCAAAACTTGAAAGTTCAAATTAATGTCAGATTCAAAATCAGCGACCCTAAAAACCTCCAAGTACCGAGTTCCATCCAAATCATGTCACTTTTCGCATTTTGGTCCGTCATATTGAATTTCGAAATGTTAAGCTAAGATTCGAAATCAGTGACTCTAGAAACCTCCGAGTACCGAGTTTCATTCAAATGAAGTCATTTTTTCATTTGGTCCGCCATATTGGATCCGCCATATTGAATTTGATAAAACTAATCTCAGATTCGAAAACAGTGACTCCAAAAACTCCCAAATACGAGATTTCATCATAATTAAGTCATTTTTCGCATTTTCATCCGTCATATTGAATCCGCCATTTTAAATTTTCAAATTTAGTGTTTAGATTCGAAATCATCGATCCCAAAAACCCTTGGGAGTTTCACGAAAAGCTTGCTAACGGGAAAAAATAAAATGATGTACGCATTAATGCGTCAATGCCATTTTTGGTACATCCTTTATTTGACGCAAAAGTGCGTCAATGCCAGCGAAGTGGTTAATATCGCTTAAGCATACTTGTAAAATGCTCCAAAAACTATTCTTTTCCTTTGAAGCCGTAAAAGTAACATGGCAGCATCATGGGAAAAGGTTGGTTAAAGAGAAAGATTGCGCGTCAAGCTAATTTTATTATTTATATTGAAGGAATAATTTTCAGAGCATTTTGCAAGCGCTCCGCCTTTTCATACAAATGTCTTTCAATCTGAAAATGGTTCGTAAGAATTATGTATTTTTCCATTTCTGACGTCATCAATGAGAACCAGATCTTTAAAATTAATTCTTATTATCCGTCTATATGACGGCAGACTAAAGTCAACCCTCCTCAAAATATTCTTCAATACTTTTTAATCGATATGATAGAGATGTGACGAAAAGGGTTAACAGGAATATTCTAATACAGAAAACATTGAAGAATGTTTTGACGGAAAATTGACAAAATTTTGTTCATCGCTATCTAGACGAATAGGGAGAATCAACTTTAAAGATGTATTATAATTTCTACAAAGAGAGTCACTAGAAATTAAAAAATACGTTAATATATCTATTTTCCGTATAAAATATGTATTATGTACGCTGCAGTTAAATAATAACATATTTTTACATTAACATCACAGTTTTATAGTTTATTGTATGTTATTTCTCACTTTTTTATAATGCACTCGATGAAACGCGATTTTAGACGCAAATATATCCTGAGAGAGTACAACATAAACATATAAATTAAATATAAATATAAATTAAATTAAATATTAAAAATAATGAAACATATATATTATTTGTAGTTGTACGCATGCTTACGCAAGGATGCTTGTGATTTTAAATTTTAATTAATTAATTGAATTTTAATTAATTAAACGTTAATTAGAGAGTTACAGAAAAGAAGTAAACTCTGAGTCACAATGACACTTAGTATACTTTTGAATACTTAAAGTATATATATACCAAAATTGAGATTTTTCGATTATTATTTTTTAATTATCTTCCATCTCTAAACATAATAATATCATATATTTTCATAACAGCACGAGTAAAAATATTCTCAAATAGCAGGATGACGTCAAATGACGTATTACCGACAAAATAATGATAATTAATTATCTAACGTCAATAATGCATCATTTGACGTTATCATTTTTAATTAGATTCCATTTTACAATGAAAGAACTGATCCAGGCTCTGAATAATTTTCAAATTATTTGTGTCATTTTTAGGTGCAATATAAATTAATTTGTAACTTTACGGAATTATTTTCACTTCTTTTGTAATATAAGCAATATATCTTTAAGATAGAGAGGGAGAGAAGAAAGAGAGAGAGAGAGAGAGAGAGAGAGAGAGAGAGAGAGAGAGAGAGAGAAAGATGATCACGTCACGAGATGATCATCCTGTTCGCGATGTGACATCGCAACTACGACGACTATGGCACGTCGTCGGGCGTTAATTAATATCGTCCCCGGTGAATTCTCGCGAGCTCATTTGCCATCTCCCTATTAGGCCTCTCGTTAAAACTTCTACCTTCATATGTAACAATAAAGCCGCGGCGAATCGAGTCAGCACGTAAGCCTGGCGTTTCGCGACGCGATTTCTCTGCCGCTCGCGCGACGAAATTCGTGAATTGTGAAGTTTACGTAATCGCGTGAGATCGATTATTCATTGTTGACTGTGTTTTTTCTTCCCTCAGAGCGCAAGAATGTGTAAGCCGCTCCGGAAATATTAGCATTAAAACGCGCCTAAAAAGCAACCCCTTTCCCTTTCCCTCTCCTGCCCTCGCTCTCGTTGTAGCTTCATCAAAACTTTGTTAACTTTTAATTAAAATCTCACTCCCTTGCGTTAACTCAAATATATTATTTTTTCGCGTTCCCAGGTAGATAGAAACGTGCACACGCGAATGTGTATGCCTATATCTGAAAAAAGAAAACAGTTCAATCGACAAAATCAGCAGCCGTCAAAGAAATATTATATCTATTGGACAAATTATGCGTTAGTACAACAATAAGTTGCATCGATAGGATAAACTCGGGTAAGATGGTCATACTTTTTTAAAATGCAAAAAAAAATACATTTCTTATTGTTATTTCTTAATAGCGTTTGGCACATTACTTCACTGAAGCTTACAGCACATAATACCATTAGAGTTAAAAGGAAAATACTTCAGTGAAATTATTTATTATAACAATATCAAAACATTGTTCATATAGGTAGATGTTTATTTACTAAAAATTTAGGTAAGTGCCATCTTACCTAAATTTTTAAGACAAAAGGGCTATAAGAAATAGATGACCAGTACATATTTTATGTTCAAGATTCTGTAGCTATTATTTTATAAAATAATGAAAAAAATATAATTTGACATATTTATTTTAGTATAGGATATTTCATACATATTATTTGTGAAAAATATAATACACTAATAAAATAGAAACCTCTATTATTAAAACTTAAATTTTAAATCCAATTTTTTACCATATATTGCAGATAAGATTTAATTACTGTAATATTGAAAGTAATTTTTGAAATATAATGATTTTTATTTTATAAATGTTAGAATGATAGTGAGCCATCTTAACCATAATGTGAGTGAAAGACGGTTATAATAGTACTTATAAACAAATAGTGAAAACAAAAATAAAAATGCATGTTATATTACAATTTACATACTTACTTTATGTATTTAACGTTGATTGCAATAGCTTAACTGTAATTTATTCGACGTTACAGCAAGTTTTAGCGAACACACGAGAAATTTTACAGGTAATCGAAAATAAAAATATAGTATAATATTCATAATCTTGCTATTTTGAAAAATGTACGCACATACACTACGATAAATATCGATTATCTTTGTGACTGTTTACATAAACGCAATATTTTGCAATTATTAAAGAAATTACAGCCTATGGCCATCTTACACTGAAAAACTCATTTAGTTAAGTTAATTAAAATTTGGTTAAAATAACGTGGAACAAATGTTTTGGCTGTGAAAACCAATATTTACACCGAAAAACTCATTTAGTTAAGTTAATCAAAATTTGGTTAAAATAACAAATGTTTTGGTTGTGAGAACCAATATTTGGTACTTTGAATCAAAGGTTTTATTGTTTCAAACGAAAATGAAACAGGTTTGGTTTCAAAGAATCATATCTTTAGTAGAAAGAGCGAAATTTTGGCCCTCACAACCGAAACATTTGTCCGACCCTATTTTAACCAAATTTTGGTTAATCCAACCAAATAAATTTTTCAGTGTATGGCCATAATACCCGAGTTTACTTTATAGCTGCCGACCGCAATCGTTTAATCGATTGATATAACTCACTGCAGCAACTATATAATTCGCTCGACCGATTGAACGTTCGCTCTGACTGATTGAACGAATCTCGTTTGTTCACTTGAACACGCAGTCTCATTAACTCGACCGCACTTTCTTCACAATGTACCTTCAGAAATGATGTCGTCGCACGCGCTGAGAGAGCTTAGAATCGTGCGGCCGGGTGCATCTCTCGCCCGCGACGCGATTTCGCGCTCGCCGAACAAACGTGAATTTCATTATACCCGTGCGATGCGATCTCCCGGCGTCTACTGCACTTTCCGACACGATCATTCGTATCTTGCGAAATATTTAACCGGCGCGGCACGCTGCGGCCCGGCCGTTTCGCCGCCGGAACTTATGAACCGCGCATGTCGGCGCATACAGATTTCCGCAAAGCATTCCAATTATCCTATTCAACGGCTCGAACGTCCCGGACCGAATTTTCGCGCGCTATTATGGGGGGATGGAGGAGGGGGGAGGAGCGCCGGAAGGCGGGGTGCATTTTGCATCGGGCCAGCCGCTGAATAAAACCGGAATTGTGGCCAGTGCTGATAAAAAATTTCACGGTTCTTGTTGGCTTATTTTTGCCGCTCTGGAAATCACCGGTATTCTCTCTCTATCTCTCCCTTTTCCTCCCCCCCCCTCTCTCTCTCTCTCTTTCTCGTGCACGCGCTTTCGCTCCCTCTTTTTCTCTCGCTCTATCGCGAGCTTTATTAAATATCTTATACGCATCTATATTTACGTGTCGGGCTATCGCAAACGAACGCTCTTTTTCCCGTTCGACTAAATTCAATGACATAAACGTAACGCAAATTCGCGACAACTCGGAGTCGCGAATCTCTCTTTCACGATTCGTCCCTCCGGCTACGTCCCTTTCCCTTTGTCTCCCCGATTCGCGGCTTTTCGATACACTACTCCCGCTTCAATTTCCTGTTATTATCTCAATCTACATTTATGGCGCGGCGCTCTATATTCGCCGTTCGGGCTCTCTGCGGCGGTCGCAGAGGAATGTCCGCGGAAGTGATAAAAGGGAAGATCGATGTATAAAGGCTCCCCTGCACTGTCACATATACACTCAATCTTTGAACGCGACTATCGTGCGCGGGATCAGCTCGCATCAAATTTCGCGTACCTTATCTATATTTTCCCAGACAGACAGATGTGTAAATCAATTCGGCAAGAATTTTATTAGCCGATTTGTCAAGATTGCGTTCCTTATGAGTGGTCCATATGGCATTCACATTTATCACATATACTATGAAAAAGATCAATCAATATAACTAGAATCGATACGAACGAACTCACAATTTCTGGATTGATATCAAAATAATTACCTTAATTCTTTCAGCAAAATTTTGACGCTCTTGTAATCTTCCAGATAGACTTTCATAATTAACATAAGACATATACTATGAAAAAGATCAGTCAATATAACTAGAATTGATACGAACGAACTCAATTTCTGGATTGATATCAAAATAATTACCTTAATTCTTTCAGCAAAATTTTGACGCTCTTGTAATCTTCCAGATAGACTTTCATAATTAACATAAGACATATACTATGAAAAAGATCAGTCAATATAACTAGAATTGATACGAACGAACTCAATTTCTGGATTGATATCAAAATAATTACCTTAATTCTTTCAGCAAAATTTTGACGCTCTTGTAATCTTCCAGATAGACTTTCATAATTAACATAAGACATATACTATGAAAAAGATCAGTCAATATAACTAGAATTGATACGAACGAACTCAATTTCTGGATTGATATCAAAATAATTACCTTAATTCTTTCAGCAAAATTTTGACGCTCTTGTAATCTTCCAGATAGACTTTCATAATTAACATAAGACATATACTATGAAAAAGATCAGTCAATATAACTAGAATCGATACGAACGAACTCAATTTCTGGATTGATATCAAAATAATTACCTTAATTTTTTCAGCAAAATTTTGATGCTCTTGTAATCTTCCAGATAGACTTTCATAATTAACATAAGACAATTTATGATGGAAGCTTTACAATTTTTTTTAAATTAGATTTATGAAGTAAATATGTTATATTGAATTAATGATTATATTTACATCATTAATGTAAAATTTTTTATTACTTTTATTACTTTAATGCAGCAACAGATTTACTAAGGTTACTCTCAAATTGTTTCCATATTACATTTAGCATGACATATCATTTGGGGCAAATTTTAATCATATTTTTAGTATTTCTTTCGCATTTCTATTTAAGAAAGAGAGAAAGAGAAAGAAGAAAAGAATATGAGTGCAATGTGATTAGTTATAAGGAATTTAATATTACTAAATTTCATAATTTAACATATTTAAAATTTCTATAGAATACATCAACATACAATTTACTGGGGCTCTTTTTCTGTGTCAAACGAACTAAGTAATCATTGATTGATCATGATGTTGATTTGATTATTTCGCAAAGTAACGGTAAACCAAATATAAATCAAAGTAACGGTAACTAAATGAGTTGTCAAATGCATTAACGAATGAAAGGTTTAATTCACTTTTCTCTCAAGTTAAATAAGCTACATATATTATGGAAGAGAATAATGTAATATTTTATTAAATTTTTCCTTGAGGTGATATGTACATACCATGATAAATCATTAATTTAAACAATACCTATCTAATTCATTATTCAAAAAAACTAACGATTTTAACTAAACAACACAGGTAAGAATAAACAAATAATCTAATCTTGAGCCAGATTTGGCCCAAGTCTAGAATAATAACCTCGAGCGAGGCTCGGTATGTCAGACTTGGCTCAAGGTTTGAATAAAGATAAAACCAGACTTGTGCCAAGGCTTGAATAACAATAAAACCAAGCTTGACCTAAAGCAAAAAAGAACAATATTGTTAGGACTTATCGTTTATTCTCTATAATAATCGAAAGCAATTCGATCAACATTTAAGAAGTTTTTCGAATGTCCGTTGATTGAAATTTTTCTAAGTTTGAGACAAAATATTGTTTTTTACAGTTGCAGGAGTTCTAATGACAGTTTTGAGTTAACTCTTGAAGGTCTAAAAAAAATTATAAAAAAAATTATAAGTCAAAAGCGACCCGACGAACTGTAAAAAAGTTATCCGACGTCAAATGTGTCAGTTGTTTAACTCTTAAAGGCGATTTTTTAAACAATTCTTGGGAATTAATATTTTTTTATTTAGCAAAAACTTTCTACATCAAATCAAATGAATTATTTAAAAATATTTAAGCTTGATATATAAGATTGTTTCAATTTTTTTATTTTCTGGAAACTATCAAAAACATTTTTCTATCTAGAATTGCAGTACTCACCAAAATACTCATCAAATTATCTATTCAGAAATATTTGCATATTTGGATGTACATTTGCACCCTATTTTTTAAATATTATTTTAGTTTTGTTAATTGCCGGAACTCATTTTATAAGTATAAAAGAAAACTGTACACAAAATTATAAAAGTATAAGAAATCCATATTTTCCAAAAGGAACGTGAAATTGTAATCAGAACTATTGAATTTTAAAGCTGGGGTAATAATTTCACTTATCTAAAAGTGACTTATAATAAACTCAATATTAAAAAAAATATCGTTATTTCTCATAAACTCAATATTTTAAAATTTGTTATTTTAAGCATAATTTTTTACACTTTTAATATCAACATTTAGGCTAACGTTAGCATACCATATTTTAGCTCAACGCTGGGCTGTCTTTAGGTCCAAGCTTGGCCCAAGGCTTGATGCAGTAGTCGAACATTGGCGATTCCTGCCTGAATAATAAAAAGCATAATAGAAGCTATTTGCTGACAACCGAAGATGTCAATAACCAGAAAATGGCGGATCCCTGCAAAAATGCAGTACCCTGCTGCATATTATATGAAATTTTAAATGATGAAGCTTTTTTACATCTCGCGACGACGAGATTTCATTTACAGGCGAGCAAGTTAGCGCAATCTATCGATGGCTGCTAAAGCCATCTCTATCCGAACTCTCTAGCCGAACTCTATATATTGCAATTTATTTAAGTGTTGAGGAAACTGTTGTAATAAATTTTTTTCTAGTTGAATAAACGTTCAAAATCATGTACGTCTGATTTATTTATATTATTCATATTATTATATATTGTTGGATTAACTTCTTTACAATTGGATCAACTTCTTTCGTAGTTGGGAGAACATTTTTCCACATATTTCATAGCTTCTATATGTAACTATATTTTAGTTACATTGACCTTTTATATTTTTTACCACATTTTTTAGTTGAAATTCTTATATCAGATTGTTAAATTTGTTTCGACCGCAGTTGGTGCAGTCAAATTTGCTTAAACCAGAGACTTAGTTCGTTTTACCTGATCTTTTCCTTTTAATAGAATAATAAAATAAGTAAAAAATCATATTTCCACAAAAGAATGAGCAAAATTTGCTCAAATTAATGTCATTTAAAATATAATATAAAAAATATATTTGAGTATAACTTTAAATAAATTTTTAGCCGCATTAATAAGACAAAAAGATATTGAATAATGTTATGATGCAATTTTATAATGATTAATTCAATGCACAGTACATTTGCTTCGTAAATCTAATTTAAAAAATCGCAGAATTTCCATCATCGATTACTTCACGTGATAACTATGAGAAAGTATATTTAGGTCTATATTTTGGTCATATGTTCGACGTTTTTATTATTGGATAATTTATAATTTGATAAATAGGAACTCGAAACATACATAAATAAAGATATAACCTTTTCGACAATTTATATATTTCTTTCAATAATAATAATAATAATAACGATAACGATAACAATATTAAACAGAAATAAAATCCAGAACGAATTTCTAAACAAACAAGTATATATAAAGGCGGGAATTTTACTAGCCAAATTGTAAAGTTTGCGACTTATAAGTGTTTCATGTAACACATATATTAATTACATGGAGAAAATAATCAAATATAAATACGAAAAAAATGACAAAAGTTTACTTAGTATGTCATGCAAAATGTGATATGTCTTAGTGTAACTTTTAGTAAATTTGTTACTGCATTAATGCAACAAAACACGTATAATGTAAATTTGATAATTAATTCAATATAGAATTTTTGTCTTATAAATATAATTTAAAAAACTGTATACGGAGAAAAAGGTTAGTAGTTGACCATTTTTCTGATGAAATATAAACGAACCGGTTAAAAAGTTCCAATTAAAAATTCCCAATTAGAGTTATCAAAATTCTATTCAAATTAACAAAAAATCTTGTTAAATCTAGTGTTTCTATTCTGTGTGGAGTTTCCATCATAAACTGTCTCACGACATAATAATCATGAAAGCCTATTTGGGATTACTATTTAATTTTCAATTAGGCTTAACTCGAGATGCCTGATTTGACTCATGCCGTTTCTTCGAGTATCAGCGAGTAAACGCGATGCGTCGCAACGCCGCTCGTGCAGAAGCACGGAGTTAATCAAGTCGCAGTAAGCCACCACGAGCGAAATTGCTTGCCCGTGGTTCTTTGTTCTAGTTAATAAGATCCGTGTATTAATCCTGACATGGTCCGCGACCATCACATCGAAGCAAGGAACGTTAAGCCCCGTAAGAAACGAAAGCGAGAGCTGCCGGCGCGTTAAGGGGCTGCGGAGGTTCGAATAAGAACAGGCTAAACGGATTTGTCGAGACGAGGCCGCGCTCGATTGTCTCGTACGTCCTGAGACCAGCTAAAAGAGCTTTCAGTCGATCCTCCCCGGTCCTGTTGCGTCCCCAGTGTCCCTCATTCGCTCCTCTGTCCTCCTCCGACTCTTCTCTTCCTCTTCCACACTATGCTCCCGCACTCTCATCCTCGTCCATTCTCTACCTCTCTCCCTCGCTTTCTCTTCACACCCTGTATCTATCTGTCTACTCGCTCACGGCGTTAAGTACGCGCTTAATGGCATCGTGGTGTAGAGAGCGGCGCGCATTAGCGCCGGTGGCCGCTAATCTCGAGTAGCGTCGATTAAGCAATCGACGCCGGGCGTCCCGCTGCGCGTCGCGTGTTTACTGCACCCTCGCGACGCGTTATCCGCGACATCGGCGATGTCCTGATCAGTTGCTGAACAGTCGAGGGCTGCGAGAAACATGCGACGAAAGGGAGGGAGAGGGAGAAGGAGGCGACAGCGTATGAATCTGGCGAGAAAACTCTTTTCCCCATCCTTCTCTCGAGGAAAACGACAAGTTGCGCGTGTCTTGAACCTCAATGTCGTTTGTATTAACTCCCTCTTCCATCACGCTTCTTATAAGCCGTAGTGGTGGTTTAGCGTTTAGTAGCGCAGACGAGCGAGACGGAGAGAAAGGACGGAAGACTGCTTAACATCGAAGCTTATTAGGCACGACAAACACAGCCAAGGGAGAGGTGTCTCGGGTCGCCGCATTGTCAACGCTCGATCGTGGTGGTGTACGCTGACGGTGAATTTCCGCCGGTGGAAAACCATCGACTATGAGGAGCGACGCTCGTTATCGTTGTAAACGCGCCGGTCCTCGCCAGACGAGTGTTTATTTAGCTTAACACTCGCTAATGCTTCCCCCAATGGCACTCCGCGAGCTGTTTATACTCGGCTAGCTCCTCCACTGCTGGCGGGGTTGAGAAGAAGAAGAAGGAGGAGGATCGGCGGATTCACCGCTGCGTGCTTTGCGCTCAGTCGGCCAGTGGCGTAGCCAACCGATGGCGAATAGAGACGCGTTGCTTGGAAATTCATTCACTGAGAGAAAAAACTGGTAACTATAACAAACTGCATTTAGTTCCAGAAATTCGTTGGATCCTTAGTAACTAATACTAAATATGATAATAATTGCCAAATATTTAATAGATTGGGAGTATGACGTAATTGCATTCACAGTAACATCAATTAAATAATTTAGTAATAGTTATTTAATGTTAAATATTTAATATAAAATATATTACAGTTATGAGCAGATATTTGATAATTATTATGAAATTATTATATCCCATGTAATAAAAAATTCAGCAGGTACGAGTTCTATTTTGTTACCAGTATAAAAAATTCATTCATTTGCAGCTATTACATCGTTTCAATATCTACTATTATAGATGGTTGGTTGAACCTACCAAAAATTTTGTAACTACTACAAAATCGCTTATTTTGCTCAACTATTCAATAAGTTTTATTTACCAAATATATTTTAGAAGCAAACAAATTTTACTTCTGTCAAATAAATAATTTATTTTACAGAACTAAATTAATTAATAAGTATTGCCATAGCTTTGGCCCGCTATATTTACGTCTACCATTTAGTAATAGTAACCAAATTTTGATAATATTTACTAAATTCTTCTCTCAGTGTACGCGTTCGCGTTCTGATTAACTTCAATTCGCACGTGCCAATTGCTTCAGAATTAGGATCTGCTTTATTATGCTTTAGAAACATTCTGTCCGAGCAACAATCGGTATAAACACAAAAATAGCACAGATTGTTAAAAAAGACATGAAAATATAAAATGAATAGATGAAATACTACAGTAAAGAAAAATTAATAAAGAGTAATACATGGAAAAGAAAATTGAGAAATAAAGTAATATATGAAATAATATGATGTAAATATGTATTAGAAAATTATGTAAAGATGATGATGAAAAATCGCTGTTTCGTAAAGTGAAATAATACTTAAACATGATTTAAATGATACTAGGAAAAGTTTTTTAAAGATAGCGAGTTTCATTTTTGTCTGCAATTAAAAAAGATATAAACAAAGGTCTTAATGTAGACAACTATTTGCAAACTTCAGCACAAAAAAAGTATAAATACTCACGGATAAACTATAATATTATGAAATATTTTTGTTATATCTGAAACTAAAGATGAAACATATATAACTATTTAACAGTCTCTGAAACTTCAACGCTTGTTCCATATAAGATCGAGATAAACCAAACAACAATTATCAAAATAGGGAAAAGTGAATATCAGTCTTCCGTATAGAGTTACTGGTAGAATATACTTAACAAGTTTTAGTATGTGTACACGGAAAAACTGTCATGGTTGCTACAACCACATTCTCTATGGTTAGAGAAAAGATTCATGTAAATACAAATTATATAGATATTGCATGAAAAATTTTTATTGTATGTCCATTTATACAGTTATCACAACCATTATAATATGTAATATGTAATATTCATTTAGTACATCATATATAGTTACCTCATATACAGTTACTTCAATCGAAAGAATATTGCTATCTCTCTGTTGTGGTTTGCATAACGAATACTGTGTGATGGAGAAATGCACAAGTTTGCTTATTTGCCATGCAGTACTGACAGTTCCGTTCAAACACATATGAACAGCAACAAAGAAGACCAGTGTAGTATCTCCAGAGTATTATGGTTTCTACAATCCTCTTACATGCGCTTATATACGAAGAATAATAACATTACTATTTTGTTACGGTAATCATATTTGTTTAAATAATATTCCTATTGTTTTTTGCGCAAAATTCTATTTACTTTGTGGCCATTATCATTAATATAAGACATGATAAAGTATTAGTAAGTATAATATCCAGACTCTCACAATGGATGCAGAATATTCAATGGTTACATTATTAATAATGGTTATAAGTATGCAGCAGTGCAATAAACTGACATATATCTACTAATGCCAAATACAATACTCTTGGTTTGTTAAGGATTAATTTATTTGAAGTCCAGTTACACACACACACGCGCGCGCAGATTGATAAAATATCATTATTAACTAACTGATTGTACGATCAAAGCTGATGGAATGATAGTGGATGTAAATTTGAACATACATGTCAACATACATAATATATATACTGTATTCTTTTGGGTTTCAAGTAAATGACGTTAGTGACAAGTAGGACTAAGCAACTAATATTCGACTATTTTGTTGAAGAATACACTGAAAAAAAGACTTGTAATCTTTTGATATTACATATATTACAGAATTTAAATAAATATTTAGTAACTAATATTACAAAAATGTTAAATAATAATCAAGTATATACTAGATTTAATGTACAATATGTGTGTGTGTGTGTGTGTGTATGTGTGTGTGTGTAACAATTAAATGGACTTTTTCTTTCTTCCTAAAAATTTTAGCAATAGTTAATAAATATTTAACATTTACTACTAAGTATTTGTTTGATGACTACTATTAGATATTTGTTATTAGACTACTGTTAAATATTATGAAATCATCCAATTCTGTTTTACGAAATATTTAATAATTATTAATATTTATCTTATTAAGGTAACGAAATATTTGATGACTATCAACTATATCTATATCGATATTTATTACCTATACTTGTAGTATAACGATTGTTGTTGCGTTGTTTCTAATGTTTGCTAATAAGTATAACATTACCACTTTGAAAGTATAAGAACATAGTACAAGCATCAGTGTAAAGATATTGTCAAAGCTTGTAAAACTTACTAATTTCTATTTGATTATGACGTAAAGCATTGGATAAGCGGATCTAAGAAAGGATGGTGCCGGATTGAATGAAACTACGGACAGAATTTCACATATAAAGCGAAAAAAGTGTTGATAATATAAAAACTAAAATATTAGATGTCTTAAAATAATTTAAATAGAAGTTTAAAAAGAAGTTTTTGAATGAAATAAAAAAATTACCTAAAAAATTCTCATCTCGAACACAAGCTTTAGTAGTTACCAAATATTTTATTTTTTGCTGCCAAGATTTGTTATTAAATTTCCAAAATCTAGTCGCTTACTTAAATGTGTACTTCAAGCAATTAAATCTGACAACTATATATTTATATAACTAAATTATTTCCTAATTATCACCATCAATATGTTTAGCCCGCATTATTTATCTAAATAATTGAATAATAACTGCCAAATTTTGGTTATGAAACTTTTTTCAGCGTGAAGAAATTCGATGTAATCATAAAAGTAAGTTTCACTCACTGAGCTTTAGGCAGAAGACCGAGAATAATTGAAATATATGAAATGAATCACATTCGCGAACGCGTCTCGCTTAATTACGCCATTGGTTAGCCGAGAGCTTTTGTACTCGCGCAAAAGCGCTTTGAATCCTCAGACGGAGGGCGCCTTCGCGACAAAGTGTCGTCGAGGGTTGACTGCCACGCTGGCAAGGTTGCAGTCAGGTCGGAATTGGGTTACTTCCAGCATAAACGCGTGCTCCGACTCGACAGGAGAGGCGGAGGCCAACGCCCGCGTTTGTTTAAGCCACTTCTGTTTCCGATATCTCGCGCTCCGCGACATCCCTCCCGCACCCTTCAAATGTTAAATACGCCAAGGCAAATCGATCAAAACGTCGCGGTGCGAGCTCACGCGTTTATTTACTCGTCGGTGCTGCTCGTCTACCAGCTGGTAGGAGAGAGGCCGAGATAGCGAGCGGGAGCGATTTGATGATGAAATTACGAGATCGAATCTTTCTCGCGCACCGCGTATGTGTGATCCAGAAAAGCTTCAACGCGCTAAATTCCAACGTGCAACGCGCAGCGGTCGAAATTACGACGAGAACGCCCTTTCGACGCTTCTAATCCGCTGGAAAAAGACAGACAAAGGAAGCGATTAAATCTGATTTAATTCGCGCAACTCCCAACTTGGCTACGTGCGGCAGTTTGTCTCTCCGTCGTTTCCTCCAGTTTTACTGACTCTTCTCGTTATCCCTCTATCTCAGATCGTCCGAATGCGCGATGATACTCGAGCGCGACTTCTCACTGCGCGATGTCATTAATTGTGCAACGCGGAGAGAAGAGAAGAGGAGAGAAGAGGAGAGAGCGGTCAGGTTTCACAGCGCGGATTCGCGGATACACGCGAGGAGTTTGCTCCGTTCAAAAGAAATTTCATAATAACAAAATATTGTATATTTATATCTTAATTTAGAAGCTTAAAAATATAGAGAAAGTTTGCAGAAATATTTCTATATATGGGCGTTGTTAGATTTTCTACTAAACATATGCTAAAACGAAGCAACACATATAGGATCTATATTTATATAATCACTCTTCCCTTCGCGAATGAACCTTGCTCTCTTAAAGTGAATCAGTGAATAGTCACTGATATCAGTCATAAGTATAGCACTGAGCACTTTCAGTGCAACATTTATAATTGCAAATCAGTGTATATTCACTGTTTTCAGTGATGTTTCACTGATTCATTTTAAGAAAGTGGTCTCAGTACTCGATGCTAATGGCGATACGCTCATTATTTATTTAAGTATGGTTGCGAGAAGAGATTCGATTGGGTTTCGTTGGACTCGAATTATTCCGATAAGCAGCGGAACGTCCTAACGCGGAAGCGATCGCGTAACTGCGAATTTCGCGGCAGCAAGACGCATAACTGGGCGCTACGTGCTGCGCAAACACGAAGATGCACGGGAAAGCGAGGTCAAACAAATAATACGATCTAGAAGCAGGGAGCGGCGTCGCCTAATAATAGTTCGGATTCGTGCTACTGGTTGTAATCTACGGGAAACTAAAATAGAAAAGGGGAAGGGAGAGAGGCGAGGATTTACCGCTGCGAGCGGCAAAAGTCGTACAAAGTAATACGAAATAACACGGGATTCCCGCGGGTATTCATAATCCCTCGCAGGTGACAAATCGTGAAAACGTTAGAATGTGAAATGGTTTCCACCATTTTAACATTAAAACTACCAAAGAAATCCAAATGAAGGATTTGTAATGTCTTATAGGAATTTTTCAAACTTATAACAGTGCATTTTATGTTTTTAATTGACGTTAAAGTAAACAATCTTTTCCTTATTACAAATTTTTTTCAAAAACCTGTCACTTTGACTGCTCTGATAGAAATAAGCCGTTAAGGAAATGCTGAAGTGGATGAACTCCAGAAATGTCAATAATGTAGAAAGAAATGATACAATTACGCTCTACTTTTTGTATTTTTTATACTATATAAATATAGATCCTATATATGTTGCTTCGTTTTAGCATATGTTTAGTAAAAAAACTAACAACGCCCATATATAGAAATATTTCTGCAAACTTTCTCAATATTTTTAAGCTTCTAAATTAAGATATAAATATACAATATTTTGTTATTATGTTATTATGAAATTTCTTTTGAACGGAGCAAACTCCTCATCCAGTATATATAAGATGCTACACATCTTTTACATCAGGAGTAATCAGAATATCAGAATATTTACTTTAACTGACAAATTTTTGTTTACATTGGAAATATCAATTTTGAAATTTTTTACTTTTTCATTTTTTTAACAGCGTCTGATAGACTTCTATTTATATTGAAAATATCAATTTTGAAATGCTTTTATGTTTTTTTTCATATATTCCTTCTCGCATGTATTTTTATTGTACAAAAGCATTTGTAATTTTGTATAACTAATACAGCATAAACTTTGTAGAAAAAGTTAGAATTTTGTTGATAAAGCCGCTTTTAAAAGAATCCCATATTTAAAAACTTTGTCTATAAGAAATATGTCGTACTGGTTGCATAGAATATATAGTATATATTATATACTATATATTCCATATATAGTGTGTGTGTGTATGTGTATATATATATATATATATATATATATATATATATATATAATATATTACAATACATATTATATATTATATACTATATATATATACAAGAAATACAAAAGTGTGTGTGATCGTATTAAAGTTTATTTAATATGATATTTTGACGATTGTCTTTACGTTATTTTTGGAATTTATCATCCATTTTAACATTCCTTCGGAAATTCTAGTATTAAATAAATTTTAACCAGGGTTGGGAAATAATTCGTTACTTGTAACAAAGTTACAGTTACAGTTACATTTTTTTGGTAACTGTAACTTGACTTTGTTACTTTTTTCCCACCTGTAACTGTAACTTAACTTAGTTACTTATTTTTAGTAACTCGTAACTTTTTTAACAGTTACTTTAATAGTCACTTGGGAAACGTAAAATAAAATTAAAATTATATAGTAATCATATATTAATTTAATAAATTTATCAACGAATTTATGGAGCATGTTGTCTTTACCTCTACAAGACTATTATTAAATTTTTATTATGTTAAGTACAGATTTGAGACTTGTTAAGTGGATAGACTAATAATTAATATGATAGGTATTAATTATAAAATTCAATTCTTACATTTTAGTAAGAATTACTAAAAGTTTAAAATATAAGATTTTTGTATTTACAATAATAATTTACAATAATTTCAAGAAAGTAACTTAAAAATAATGACTCGTTACTTTTTGTGTAACTGCACCTGTAACGAGTTACTTTTCATTGCCAGTAACTTGTAACTGTAACAAGTTACATTGTCAGCAAAGGGAACTGTAGCTGTAACTAGTTACTTTTTAAAAGTAACTTTCCCAACCCTAATTTGAACATCTGTCATAAATAAAATGTGCAACATCATAGGATGTTACGTAAAGTGAATACGTGTTAGGAGACGCATTTTTTTCCGGATAATTTACGCCACTCTCAATCGCTGGAAAATCGACCCGCGCAATTATCTGTGCTAATTCAAGAGGACGATACATGGCGGCTTAACTAACGAGAGAGCCTGTCATCTTACGACTTTCACCGGCTCGATGCGCGACATCGCATTGCCGGTTGTTTAAGAGCTACGGGCGCGCGAACTTTCGGCAAATTTACATTGCACCCCTCAACTGCTGCCGTTGCCGTTGCTCGCGTCGTTTAATTAGAGTAATGCGCGAGAATAGAGCGAGTTCGCCAGTTAAGGTACGCGCTATACTTTTGCGCTTTCCGCGAGTGAGCCGATGTGCGACGCTCTCTGCACATCGATAAATTACTATTTCTGCGCCTCGTATGTACGTGCGATCGCTGGTGCCGCGTCTGCTTTGCTCACAAAGCGAGCCGGAAACTTACGTCTTCTGTCAACGAGCGCGCTCTCTTACGAACATTCCAAGTCCACTCGGGAGAACGCGCACGCATATATACACGGAGAATCCAAAGGAGACTTATGTAATGATAGTAACGCGCTACATCACAGTGGAATTTCGAGCGACGAGATTTCTTCCTCGTCGTATTTCGCGCAACTTGATACCCTCGGCTAAACCCGGCAACCGAATAGCAAATTAAAATTCTGTCAAAGAACTAACTGAATAAAAGTAATCAACAAAGTTAAACGAAGGAACAATGAGAGCTTATATAAAGACTCTTTTGCCTTTATAGGCTTTATAGACTTTGCAATATGAATAACAACAATAATAATAATAACTTCATTGGACGTATAAATATGCATGAGATAAATATATGATAAAAACATAGTGAACGACTACAAAGTGAGACGAAGGATGTTATATTAAGAGGATGTTATACTTGAGAACTTTGTCGACCAAATACTAACTTTTCTCTGCAAAGTTTACGTCGCATTGATTTCATAGAATTGCAAATGTTTTTACACAATAGAAATATGTGTAAAAATAAATTGAAACGTTGCTCAATGCTGAAACGACAAAAGACTTCAAAATTGACATTGATTTTAAGCTGTCAATTAACTTAAATATTTGCTGAAAAAGTTCAATAGCTTGCATACACCGAATGTGCGTTTGCTTTGTTCAAGAGAACTTCAAAGAACATCGCTGAACCTTTACATTTGAATTTAAAAGCTTGAAAATATACGAAATATATTGAATTTATTCGTATATAAAATATACGAAAAATTTGCAGACAAATTTTTATATATTTATAGTTAGGTTTTTTGTTAGACAAAACAACACACATATATAGAAGATTTGTATGTACAATTGGTTGCTAAAACGGTTTACATGCTTTTTATCGAATGACACGTCAGCAATGGCTTTCAATTCTGACAACTTGAAGCGTTGCAACTTTATTCGATAAAAAGCCATTTAGCAACCAAGTATACGAGAAATACGAAAAGAGTAAGCCTGTTCAGTAAATGAGACTTATAAATAAACACTCAAGCACCAAACTCCTACATATAGACAAAGTCATGTTAATCTTCTGTAATGCATTTTCTTTTTTTACATAATCGCATAACCTGTGAGTTACCTCTAGTTACTTACTTGAGCCATAAAGTGGGCCTCAATATTATAATAAATAGTGCAAATTGTTCATCCAAGTCGAAATTTTATCTACTTTCCTACTTTCAACCTTACTATTTCATTCAATACCTATTTTGATAATTTGAAACCTACATCAATTTCTTTTGATTCTATTTAACTTACCCGAGTCGAAATTTTGATCTTATTTTCAGCCTCAGTATTTCATTCAATAATTATTTTGACGCTAAAAAACGTGAAAATTTCGGACATCATCAGAGTAGAAGTAAATTGTATCATTAGAATTAAATATACTTTGCTAACTTAGCTGCTACTATATTGTATAATTCGTGAACATAAGATTTAAATTTCGACTCGAATGGTATTTAATTACTGGACAGATAATCCGTTAGTGCTCATTTCGTTTTGGCAATCGCTTCTATGTCATTCACTTTGGCAACCCTCTCAAAGCAACTATTATCGCTTTAGTCTAAATATATATATTTATTTTTGCCTTACCCCTTAGTCACTTTTAATATTAACAGTGCCTTAAATTACTCACGTTTTAAAATCCCATCAATCAATCGAGAGCATATTATTATCGAAGCACAGTTTATAAGTATTACAATTAGAAGAACTCCAAAATTTAAATCAAATTAAATATAAAAGGTGGCTAATGGGAGTTCATGCACAGTAAGTATAGTGCTATAAAACCATAAAAAGTACAAAAACGTTCCTTATATTAGGAAAAAATTGTAGTTTATTAGACGGTGTGTGAATAATATCAAACCTTTTATGGTTTTATAGCACTATACGAGGGTAGTCCCAGAAGTACCCGACCTGACGTATAGATGGCGGTTGTTGTTTGAAAAAAATCACTATGGCCGAAAGCATCAACCTTATAAAGCTGAAGTTTGAAGTTTCAAGACGCTACGTTGTTTAGTATTAGTTTGGCAGCCATCAATAGTGAACGCTCTCAGTACATTTGTAAACATGGAGAAAATTGGTCATCGTTATGTGATACAATATTTTCATTTGAAAGGTCTCAGTCCAACCAATATCAAAACCGAGCTAGATTCTACTCTGGGGGAGTCTGCTCCCTCGTTTACAACAATAAAATATTGGGTGGCAGAATTTAAAAGAGGCCGTAAGAGCTGCCAAGACGAACATCGCAGTGGTCGACCAAATGAGGTGACCATGCCAGAAATGGTGACGAAAATCCACAAAATGGTATTGGATGACCGTCGACTGAAAGTGCGCGAGTTAGCTGACATGGTAGGCATATCAAAAAGTGCTGTACATCGCATATTGACTGAAAATTTGGACATGAAAAAGCTGTGCGCACGATGGGTGCCGCGTTTGCTCACAATTGAACAAAAACAGCGTCGTGAGGATGTTTCAATCGAGTGTTTGGCGATGTTTCGCAGTAATAAGGCCGAGTTTTTGCGTCGATTCATAACCATGGATGAAACATGGGTTCATTATTTCACACCTGAGACGAAAGAACAGTCGAAACAATGGACTGAAAGGGGAGAATCGGCTCCGAAAAAGGCGAAGAACTCCATCAGCTGGCAAGGTTATGGAGTCAGTTTTTGGGATATGCGTGGGATAATTTTTATTGATTATCTTCAAAAAGGAAAAACAATCAACGGCGAATATTATGCGAACTTATTGCAGCGTTTGAGTGATGAAATCAAAAAAAAAACGTCCGCATTTGGCGAAAAAGAAAGTGTTGTTTCATCATGAGAATGCACCGGCTCACACGTCCGTTATTGCGATGGCCAAAATCAATGAGTTAAAGTTCGAATTGCTTTCGACACGCACCCTATTCACGTAGGGGGTAAAAAAATCCGAAAATTATTCGACAGTCATTGAAAATGATGACAAATCGGAATAGCACTCGAAAGAATTGGGGAAAAATCGGGACGTCCGGTCACCTTACAATTTATCACTGACTACATCCGATCTCTCGTTCGAGCTCTCCTAACTACAATCGCGTCCTCGCGTGCACTCGACTATCAATGATACACACGATGCGCGTGGAACGCGCGCAGCGCGACGTAATGAAACAGGTGCCCAGGCGTGTAATGGAATTTACTATGAAAACTCGCGGAATTACAGGCGACGCGGAAACCCCGCTCTATTCGCCTGTATGGACGCGCGAGGGGACTCGAATTATGCAGGCCGTCACGGCGGTGGCACGGGCGCGCGACGCCGACAGATACGTGCGGTAAATTACACCATCCCGCGCTGGAGGAAGTAAGGGACATCGCGTGAAAACGAGAGCGGGATTCATTACGATTGATGGAAAAGAATTCTAAGCTCCGGAAGGACCCCGGAGAAGCCACGAACTCGCCTCGCAAAGACGACATTCTTCGTCGCGTACTCAATTCAACGCGAGCGTACCTCAGCCGAGTCGTAATTTTAGCCCCACTTTCGATCTGAACTTTCTAACATCTGTATATTGTGAAAAAGATTAGTGTATATTTGATATACATAAATACTGGAATTGTGTTTAATGCCTTTAACTGGCAGATAGCATACGAAATTCTGGGTTCTAAAGAGGACTTCTCGGATAAGCTATTAGGTTAAATATAAATGTTTATCTTATAATTTTCAATCATTAATTATTACTGAATGATCGTTTCTTCACTGAAATTTCAGGAATTGACTAACTTGCTTCTGACCGAGTCTTATTAGCCTCGTTTGGGATATCCGTATCAATTCATGACTTATTCGCAAAATTCCATACAGGATTTGTTTATTTTAGTCATACCTGAGTCCTATGAAAACATACCTATTTTGTGGGTGCACCCACGTTAGCATCAATTTACGGCTTCTTCACGAAATTTTATGCGGAATTTGCTTATGTTGACCATATCTGAACTCAAAAGGACATTTTACTATTTTAAGATATTCCTAACTAGAGCCACACTATATATTTAATATTCGTCATTCATTTATTTTGTATTCGTCATTTCAGTTAGAGGCATACTTAGGCATATTAAAATAAGATCTAGTCAGATTTATAAGTCTAGGCACTAATTTGTAAGAACATTACATCTCTGTATAGGATCTATATGGGGCTGTTTTTATAAGGCCTTGATAGAAGTAGGAAAAAACTATCTAAGTTTAGATAGTACCCTTTCTAATTCCTGCTTTAAATTTCTATCCGGGATTTGTCTGAACATTCAGCTGCATTAAAACTCGGTTGATGTAACTGAGAGCAATTGGCTCCTATAGAAATCTTTCTGCTCCTACAACCTAGTTTCTAGTAATCTAGTAGAGAGATAACAGAAAATCAGTTACACTAATGGAGCTGTTCTTTCTGTGTAGTATTAAAAGAAATTTTTTATAGGCCTCAAAATACCAAAATAGACCTTAAATTAAATATTGAAACGTAGAATCAAAATTTTAATTCGAGTAGCAAACGCGCTCAAATGCCGTGAATATTTTTCAAATATCTCATCGAGTCGTCACATGGAATATACAGAAAAAATAATGTGGATAAAGCATGCACACTTCTCGTGAATTTGTGTCACGAGTCCAAACGGATTCGGTCTGTGAGCCAACGTTTCGCACGAGTACGTTTACTCCTCATTGATCGATTCGAGCGAGTTTTGTCTTTCTCTTTCTCCTTCCTGTTTTTCTCCGATTCTATAGGAGATTGGTATCGCGAGAAAAGACTCGCTTTTTAATCATAAAGTATTATATATTTACTTGTATGGAAATTTCTCAAATATTCCCAAGTATACTATAAATTTCTCGGTTAAATTTCTCTAATTTATTCCAGATAGATATATTGCATTAGCAATTAGAAGTCCCATTCTGATATCAACTGCAGAAAATTTTGTGGAATTTAATTGAAATCGATTTCCTAAATAATGAAATTGTGATTTTAAGTGGGAAATCCAAAGGCATAAAAAAGCGTTAAAAGAGTGAGAGAAAATGAGAAGACAGAAAGTAATAATTACTATTTTCATAATTATGATTATTAATTAGGAATATAAGGGATTTACGACTCTTTTTAAAATATAAACTATTATATGGCCATTCTTATAACTCATTAATTATTAATTGTATATAATTACAATACTTGAATGTTTGATGTTAAAGTTGACAATTTAAAATAAAAATATTATGTATATAAAATATTTTTATTTTAAATTATATATATATATATAATAATTATACAATAAATATATAATGATACATTTTTTTATATATATATATATATATATATATATATATATATGTATATATATATATATATATATATATATATATAGTTTTATTCTAAATATATTCATAATTTATATTTCAAAAAGAGATTATATAAAGCACTTGAAACCAAAACACTTTGAATATTTACGTTTTTAAATATGTATACGTCGAAAGTATGCGTAAATAAACTCAAAATGTTTAAGATATATTTTGTTCAATATAAATATAAAATAGAATAAATAGAAAAGACAAACTTTAGGAAAATGTTGGATAGAGAAAATGATATTTGAAGAAATGAGATTCCTTGTTTGATATCATAAAAATATCCCATTACTGCATTACTAAATAGAAAACAGCGCGAGATTTTATAGTATTTCAATTTCGATTCCAAACAGGGAATAAGAACGGAATTTCTACCATTGATGATGTAGTAAGATAACTAATCCCGAGACAAATTTGAGTATTCTAATCAGAATCTATGCTGTACCTGAAATTTTGAAAAATTTATCTATGAGGTGTACTGTCAACCGTGAAGAAAATTACTGTTGGAGAGGGGAGAGGGATGCGTCGCGCGAGAGATGAGAGTGGATTTCGCGCGCATGAAAGCATGAAGGAACAAATATGAGAGAGAGAGAGAGAGAGAGAGAGAGAGAGGAGGGACGGGAGAGAACGAGAGAGCAAGAGAGATAGGAGAGCGCATGTGAAAATCTCGCACAAGGTACGGTCGCTTTTGCGGCATTTTTTCCCGGTTTCCCGTTCCGACGGTGCGAGCGGATGCACAAATACACTTTACCGGTAAATAAAATATCGCGGTCGTGCAAAAAGGACCCACGGGCAGTTTATCGAACATCGCACTACAGTCATGCCGGGCGCGCGCCCGCTCGCTCGCTCGCTCGCTTTCTCGTTCACTCGCAAGCTCGCAAGCTCGCCACGCAACCGCTGCTACGTCCCGTGCCATTTTTTCCTCTCGCCCCTAGTCACGCCTTTCATTTCTTTTTTTCTCTCGCCATTTTTTTCCCTTTTTTACAAGCGCGAGGACGACGCGCCCGTAAATCGCCGGATGAAAAAGCACCGTCGAATTATTATAAAATCGCGGTCGACTGCGGTAAAAGCCGCGACGGCTAGGAGAATCGCGTCGGCGAAGACGTGTCACCCGACGTGTCACCTGTCGCACGCACGCCACCTCCTTATTCCCGTTGCGTTATTCTCGCAAGATCAACCGAGGACGGGAACGCTCCTCTCTACTCGAGTCCTGCCGAATAAGAAATCCGATGATTAAGCGGGACGCGGAGAAACCCCGTTTCGCGCATTTCTATTCTATCTGTTGTATTTTCCAGCCACGTTTCCCGGCGAAACGTGGGGTGGCTCGCGCGTAAAAAGCGACGTCGATATTTTCGCGTTGGCCGGCAAACAGAAAATAAAGCGCGCGGCGCAATTATCGCGTTATTATTGGCAAAGCGATTCGCCGGCCGCATTCGGGGCGCGCACGATGAAAACCGCGGACGGCGATCAGCGCTTTTCTCCCGCTCACGGTCGCTTTGTTTATTCGAACTCGAGCGTGCTAGAAATGTTTTCCAACTCAGTGATATAGGGAAAAAGAGAAAGAGAAACAGTGAGAGAGAGAGAGGAGAGAAAGAGCGCTAAAGAGAAAGGGAGAGCGTGCGAGAGAGCAAGGGAACGGCCTCATCTCCGTAAAAATAACTTTATTCCCGCGAGCGCGGGGACCGTTCCCGGACACGACAAATTAGACCGTTATGTTGTGGTTTTATGGGGCCCACGGCACGATAAAAGGCAATAAGATGCGTATCGTGGGCGGTGACAATGCGGAAGGACCTCGCTCGCGGAACGACGCTCGTGAAAAAGGAGTTTACTGCTGTTGAGCAGAGAGCGGGCTGAAATGCGCGCTGCTTTCGCGCGTGTCGCTCGCGCCAACGTTAACAAGTCGTCGAGATTTTCGCGGCTGAATCGCGGCTCCACGCGCTTTTCATCCGTACCGGATTCTCCATATGTGTGAACTTGGAATTAAGGTAAAAGGTAAATTAATGCCCGGACACGTAACTAATCCCGGACATTCTTATCGTTTTAGTTTTTAAATATAAATATTTTAACTTTCAACATAAAATATATACATAAATATATATATAAATAAGTACATAAATATATATATAAATAAATACATAAATATATGTATAAATATATATATACATATAAAATATACATATAAATATATATGCGTAACTAATCCCGGACATTCTTATCGTTTTAGTTTTTAAATATAAATATTTTAACTTTCAACATAAAATATATACATAAATATATATATACATATAAAATATACATATAAATATATATGCGTAACTAATCCCGGACATTCTTATCGTTTTAGTTTTTAAATATAAATATTTTAACTTTCAACATAAAATATATACATAAATATATATATACATATAAAATATACATATAAATATATATGCGTAACTAATCCCGGACATTCTTATCGTTTTAGTTTTTAAATATAAATATTTTAACTTTCAACATAAAATATATACATAAATATATATATATATAAATAAATACATAAATATATATATATAAATATAAAATATATATATAAATATATACGTAACTAATCCCGGACATTCTTATCGTTTTAGTTTTTAAATATAAATATTTTAACTTTCAACATAAAATATATACATAAATATATATATATAAATATAAAATATATATATAAATATATACGTAACTAATCCCGGACATTCTTATCGTTTTAGTTTTTAAATATAAATATTTTAACTTTCAACTTAAAATATATACAGGGTGTCCGATAAAACAGAACCGGTGGGTAGACTAAACAGAACAAAAAATTTCTTTTCCATTTTTCAAACACTTTCAACTTTCCTTCATTTTGCAAACATTTTCACGTAAAATTTTAAGTTATTAATCAAAGAAGATTCGTGAATAATCACACGTTATACGTCTGCCGTTGCATGCTTGTATATTAGATCAAATTAAACAAAAAAGTCCTCTACCATTTTCCAAATAGCCACATAAATGTTTAGTTATTAATTAAAGAAGAGTGGTGTACAGTTGTGCACATTAATGCACTGATAAAGAAATTTTTTGTTTTGTTTGATCTAATCTACTTGTTCATCGTGATGCCTCCATAAGTTACCGTGTATATAAATATTGAGTATATACATATATTCTATGTTAAAAGTTGAAATATTCGTATTTAAAGACCAAAACAATAAGAATGTTCAAGATTAGGTCCGGGAATTGGTACATTTAACTTGATATCCCTTGGAATTATCTGAATGTTTGTCGAATGACGTTACTTCGAGATGTAGTATCACTTTGATAGATAAATAGATAGTTAATAAAATATATAAGCAAGTAATGTGTACTCGCGAGATTTTCATTAACGTGAGCGGAGAGTGTTCCGAGGCCGTTAAAGGGACCGAATACGAGGCGATCTCGCTGAATCATTCTCTTTACACCCGGCGGGCATAAACGTTAGCCGCGGTCTCGTGAAAACGAAACGAGAATAAGTTTGTCTCAATGCGGCCGTAACGCGCGCGCTATCTCGTTAACTCGCCCGCCCGGCCGCAATTAAAAACACCGCCAAGAAATTGCGTCTTCCTCTTCCCGACGGCTCGTTCCGGCCACTGATAATCTTCTTCCTCCGAACTAATGAGGGCGAGGCGCCATATTCGCCATAGTCGCCGCATCGACTGCTGGCTCACGCGTAAACTCGCGGTATCAGCGCAGCCGAATTGAATTCTATTAATGACAACGCGTCCTTCATTTCGTCTTTCCAGAGCTCGCGTGATAAAGCGCGTGTTCGTATCTCTCTATTTCTCTCTCTCTCTCTCTTGCTCCCTCCCTCTCGTTCTCTCTATCTCTCTCTCCCTTCTTCTCCCTCTATTCGCCAAATTTTGAATCAGCCGCCAACGATAGCTCCCACTTAGAAAGAAAGAGAGAGAGAGAGGAAGAGAGTGTGTGTATACCGAGAAAATTACATCGAATCTTTGCACACGGCAAACCTTTGATATTTATGCGACGTTCTAGCCTCGGGCATTAATCTCCTCGTACGCTTGGCACGTACGACTGATTACGAGCTACGATGTTTCCACGGTTTCGTATGCGGACGTATATATATATATATATATATATATATATATATATATATA